>NW_010408620.1:83289-126782 GCF_000710305.1 Buceros rhinoceros silvestris | reverse complement strand
ACCCGCTCTATCCGTAGCAGACAGATTTGTCCCTTGAGTATTATGCTTCTGTGTGATCTTCTGGGAAGTCTAACACAGGACATAGTCAAAGACAATGATAGCATTTATTAAAAATGGTTTAAAAAGACAGAAATCATGTACCATGGAAACACGCTATAAAAATGAAACATACAGAAAAACGCTCTTTTAAGATGCTGTTTGTAGTCCTGGAAACGTGGTTACTGAGGAAGATGATATGAGCCATAGATACCCCCATTCTTAGAAATCGCAGCTAGGCTTCTACCTCAGGAGCCTCGGAGTTAGAAAGAGCACATGAACAGCTTCCCAGATCCTCATCCTTCCTGCTATTTCTTTCTGTAGGAATCATTGTCTCTTCTGTTTTACTGGGTCCACCATTCCTAGCTCATAGTAATCCATAATGTATGCCCTCTTCTAGCATCCAGAAGAAGTTCTATATGCACTTCATTGATTTCTTTATTTTTTTAGTGTCTAATTTCAGGCAGAAACCACTCCTGTCTTTAAGTGTTCACAAGTAGATGTTATTAGGCAACATGTCTCTTTTCCACCCATGCTGTGCAGCAGCCAGAGCAGCAGTGGTTGATTTAATGACTCTCCAGACCCCAGAGCCAGCTGCATTTTGATTGCTCTGTGTATTACCTGACTGTTGCACACCTTGTGACCCCTTATGATCACAGGCACTTTATCGATAACTTAGCACTCATGTTAAACCTCCACGTAAGTACACAGCTCAAGACATAGTAAATATTCCAGAAACAGAAACATAGCAGCAAGGCAGGAGTATTTCACTCTTGTGAGAAAGGTAAAATTGTAACCTCTGTGTATAAGAGACCGAATTAATATGCAGTTATTTGTTGGCAATTTTTAATGCAAGTTATTGCTGTACGGTGTCCTCTTCCCTCCGAACTGCCCTTCCTGCCCCCCCTCCACTCCCCCCCGTTTTCTTTTTCAAAACATTCACTAGATTTTCTTCCCTCTCTCCTCTTTTTTTTTTTTTTTTAAATACCTTGATAGGCTACTGGTAATCTACCACTAATCCTTTCTTCTCAGTACATGCATAAAGAAATAAAAGATGCCAGTTTGTGGCTTAGCTGCATTCAGGAAAACTTCCGTATTGCTGCCAAGAACTGCCATCTGCCACCTACAAGCGCAGGTGCCAGGGAGTCTCCTCTGCACACAAAGCATAATAATATCACACAAAGGACCAATGTGCACTAATAATTGCTAAACACACAGAAAGAGGGGCCAGAACATTTTTATGAAAGTTTACTTAGTCTGTGGAGATTTGCATACAGATGGCTAGGTCAGGGTGCTGTGTATGCCGCCTGGGCCACTGTGGGGTAGGGCTGCCTTCAAGCAGCCTTTATAAGCACACACGGCTTTTACTATAGCATAGTGTTGTGGAGAGACCTCATTCTGCACACACTGAATAGTCATTCAAGTAGCTTGCTTTGAAATGAGAAAAGACCTTGGATAGGGGGGAAAAAAAGCAAATTCTTTTCTTTGTGAGACAGAGGAGGAGTGTTGGGAAAGAGGCCAGAGGACTTAAAGAATGTGGGTTAGCAACCAGGAATTAGAGGAAAGTTTCTGTGGAGACACACAATTAGATATGTGGCATTCACCCCTCTCCTTCTAGTGGGCAACAAGAGCAAGCACATTTCAAAGGGTTCATCATCTGCATGAAACAAGGATAGGGGGAAGAAAAAGCACCCTAATTTTTAAAGTATCAAGAAAAGTGTAACTGTCTTAAAATAAAACAAAACCAAAGGTTAAGCAGCAAGAAATTTCCCTTCAACTAAGAGCGTGAAGACACAAACCCTGAATTTAGCGCATTTCCTTTGTGTATGTGTGGATCTGGAAGTGTACATACATGTGCGTACATACACATAAGTAGGTGCCTTCTAATAAATTTCGATACTTTAAATTGTAAAACATTGTTGTAAAAGTTTGTCATGAGTTTGTGGAACCCCTTTTTTTTTTTTTTTTCTCTTTTTTCCTAAAAAAGATCCATGACTTCCTGACCAGAAAGCTGCTACCTTTTATGGGATACTTATGGCAGGTGTCAATATTTAGTTACCACTATAGTAGGTACCTTTACAAGCATCACATATGAGTAGAGGGTGCTTTTGAAAGCCGCTCATCTTTTATGGATTTTCAAGTGTGACTAATTGTCATTTTTGCCTTTGAAACAGTTCACTGTCCTAGGTATATGGTTCCGTTCTTTCCTTGCTGTTTGCACCCTGGTGATTTCATCAACACCTGTAAATCAGTTCCTGATTCTGAAAGAAAAGAGGATTAGTTGTCTGGGCTGTTCACTGTCTCAGTGAAAAAAAAAAAAATCTTTTCATTCTCTTCCTGTCCCTTATCAGAGATTTTTGAGGAAGACATAATTATTGTACTAGCCTCATTTAATTACATCTTTAAATGTTTTTTATAGATAATTTTAGAAAATAGTAACATGGCACCAAAAGATACTGCAATTACCTCAGTGTGTCTAGAGGAGAAAATCACAAAAACTTACATTTTCAGAACCCTGTATAGATTCATGAGAAGTACAGAATATGGGTACTTTGTGATCAAAAGATTCAAAAACCTTGAAAAAGCTCTATGAATTAAAAATATATAAATATGATTTAGAGGAAAAGAGCAACAGATGGGTTTGCTCAAGGTCACAGAGGAAGTCTAAGAGAGGTAAGAATTGAATCTCCATCCCCTGAGTACCAAGGCAATTCTGTATCCATTATCATTCATCCTACTTTGAGAGTGCTAATTGATTTTGACTGCTTAGCATGAGCTCTTTAAAGGGGCCTGATTTTCAGGGCAGTTCGTCTCCTGCAGAATGTGGGGCTGAGGTCTGGGGCAGGATGAAAAGGGCAGCAGTGGAGAGGCTTTTCCAGAGTTTTGATTATTGCAGGAGTGGCTGCTTCCTCTCTGCTGGCTCTTGCACTCACCTTGTGTCTGTGCAGTGCATGTTACTTTAGTCTTAACACTGCCCTATCTTCTCCTGGGGCAAAGCATAGAGTGATGATTTCCTCCACCATGCTTTCAGTAGCTGGGGGCCTGAGATTTTCATTGCTGCCCCTACTACTGTTCTGTCACAAGCACTGTTTCCTTTAGGCTTCCAAAAATGAGCAGTAGTGGAAACTGTAATCATATATGGGACTGCAGGGAGGAGAGAGAGATTTTTCTGTCTCAAATACTTTGTCTCAGATTTTGTATGTCATGCTAAGGATTCCCTGAGACTGCATTTGGTTTCTGTGTTAGCATGTCCATCCTTTGAAATCAATAAATCACCTGTCACTCACATAAAATTGCAGCTTTAAAATGCAAAATAAACCTGAAATATTTACCTGCACTAAATTTACCAGTATTGAAATTTTCTTATTTGCCTGGTCTAAGGGATTTTCATTTGACCAGCACTCATGACATTGCACTTTCTTAAGCCATTGTGTCTGCACAGCAAGTCATATCACTCTTTCACAAAGCAAACCTCCACCTCTCCCCTCTCAGCACTGGAATTCCCCTTTCATGACACTTCATGTACAATTAGAGTGCAGAGGTAGATCCAGCAGACAGAGAGTAACCAAGTGGGAGGTCTCCAATAACTCAGCAGCAGTCTGCAGCTGCTCACCAGGTATGTTCTAGCAGCTGATTTAGGATCTAACACAGTGGATGCCAAGCTGGAGCCTGAGTTACACAGTTCGCTTGACCTTTTCTTTAAACACGATGTTCCTTTTGCATAGGGCTACCTTATAAATCCTGGCTAGAACAAGGATGGGTACAACTGCAGAGATCTTTTTGGGAGCCATTTACTAAAGTGACAACATGACTATGGGAGAACACAATAGTATCTCTTTTCTTAAATGTAGGATTTATAATGCTTTTTATAAGCCTTTTGGGAAAATTATGAAAAAAATAATAAGTTAGCAATGGATAGAATCCAGGTTCCTAAATACCAAACACTGCAAAATTTCCATATAAATTATCCCTTCAGGAGCTGGGTTTTGCTTTGAATGCCTTCTTGGTCTGTGAGGTCTGAAATTATGCCAGTCTGAGGGGGTTCCAGATATTTTCCATAAAGGCTGTTTTCCAAAATCTTTCAGAGCAATCACAGGATCTCCAAGAATGTCCTAACCACTGTCCTCCTGAGCAGGAGGAGAGCAGTGGTTAGGATGAGTGTCCTGGAGCAGTGTCCTGGGCACCTTCCCATAACGGTACATCTGAGTTGCTTTGGTCCGCTGCAATATCTTTAGCAAGTATCACAAAGCTAATGTGTAAATTATTTTAAGGTGAATATTTATCACAAGTGATTAAATGCCACAAGAATTTGACAAGTCCACAAGACTCAGCTCCCCAAAAGGTTTTATGTCACTGGTAAAATCTGTAATCAGTAGCTAAAACTTGGAGGCTTAGAGCTTAGAAATTACTGAAATTGAAAATAAATTAAATGAAAGCTTCTGTTTAATGTCTCTAAGGGAAACCTTGACCTCACTCAAAGCAGTAAGACGGCCACTGACAGCTGCAACATTAGAGTTTCTACTTTTGTACTCAGTTCTCTTCCTCTAAAGCAGCAATAACATAATTTCTTACTTCAGGATAGATGCATTAACACTTATGAGATACTCCTATACAGCTCAGTGCTTGCTCTCCTATCTTCTTTGGAAAAACACCTGCTTTCTTTTTTTGGTTTAATCTAGAAAGACTATGGTAATTCTTAGTGTGTACATGCACATCCCAGTTCAGAGCGTCTTTTGACGTCACCTGTTGATGTTGAAATTGGTACAATCTCCCAAATGGAAGCATATTGTAAAACAGAATTTTATTGGAGATGACTTGTGCTGAATATTCTAGAATTCATAAAGATAGATATTTAAAGTACCCGCTTCTTAAAATGCAATTAGTAGGAAAAGTTTAACAAGTTTTCTTACATCCTAAGAAAATTGTGCTACAGATGAATAATTTTCTTGAATAAAGTATAGGACATATCTAAAAAGCATATAATGTCTGAGTCAGGAGTTATTACATTTTCACTTCCTCTCTAATCCGTAACTTTTGTCCAAGCTTCCATTTTGATCTGTAAACCTGTAGTTCTCAGACAAATGACTTGAGAAATGCCAATTTGAAATACATAGTTATAACAAGTCAGCCCATCCAACTATGAAGGTGTTTATTTGGAAGATGTTTCTAATAAGGAGTCTTTAAAAAAATCCCACAAGTGCATGATCTCTAATAGGCACCACTTGTATGTGAGCAGGTATCGGTCTGAAAACAATGGGTCAGTAGAACTAAATATTTTTGAACTAATTATCTAGACTGCCTCTAAATAGCAGTCACTTCTAGATGAAAGGCAAAGATGTGTTGGAGTTCTAACAGTACCGGTTCAAGGGTAGTCTGAATGCATTATTACCTTCTGATAAATCATGCCTCTTTTCTCATATAAAAATTTTTTGCTCTGCTATTTTCAGTTACAAGTATGACTTGGAAAATACCTTGTTCTCTTGTGGTAGGCAAGCACAGATGCCGTTGTCTACAAAAGTATGCACCAAATGTATGTTGAATAACATCTGGAAGATGTGACTATACAGTTCTCATCTGATTTTTTTTCAGCTGTCTTAAAAATATCTTAAAAACAGTTTACCAACCAAGTCATAATAAAAGCCTGTTAAATTTGTTTAGATTTTTGAGATTTCCATGTCACAAGGCTGTTTGTTATGTAGAAAGCTAAGAATCCAGAACCAACCCATTGAACCTAGATCTTTAAATGATAAGCAGGATTTTCTGAAGGACAACATGTCACTTGGAAACGTAGAGAGGATGATGTCCTAGCCTGTTCACAGAAATACTAGGAAATGATATGAGGTTTCAGGATCGCAAGTTGCCATAAAACAAGAAGAAAATGCAGAGCTCCCAGTCATTTCCTAAATGCTATAGGTTTTCACACCTAAACCTGCTCCTTATTTTCCTGGACAACTGATTCTAACTTGAAACAGCTTCCAAATAACCAAGGAGGCAATGCAATACTTAGAAGTAACTGAATATGGTTTTGAATGTCTTGTTGGACTGATTTTCCTTGTCTGGGAGAGGAGAACTAAAATTCATACTGGGGCAGTTTCTTCATGTATAATCAAAACAACTCTAAAGAGGCAGAGTAAAATGGAAAAGTTTGGTAAGCGTGTCATTTAGGGCTACACTTTTAAATCCATTTGCCTAGGTATGGATTGAGGTGGCTAATTCTAGCAAGTGAAGTTTTTAATTCTACCTTCTCATTGTCTTGATAAAAGAGCAGCCCATAATGTGTGTCCATCTCTCATATTTCAGAAGTAAAAAGGACCATGGAAGTATGACCTTTTGAGATGGCAAGACACTATGTTAATTTGTAAAAATGCACCTTCTTAGCTCTTCTCTCTCCTATTATTATGGCACCATATTTGCAATCAAAACAATGGCTTTACTTTCTCATACATTTTAAATATTATGAAGTGAAAACAGGAAAAGAGGCCTAGTTACGTGATAAAATAAGCTAGGTGACTCCTTTTAAAGGCTGAAACAAGCTTCTCTGAAGCCATTAAGCAGCTTTTGCATTGACTTCAGTAGGCACTTGATAAGGCATTGATGTTATAGGAGGAATTAGTATCAGCCTTAAGAAAACACATTCCATAGAATTGTTTTCCTGTAGTGAATGCAGCGTCTCTTCTCAAATTACAAAGAGCTTGTCATGAATTATTTTTTCTGCTTCATACAGACAATGTCTACCTGCAAAGGTAACTAAAAGAATAACCATGGCGACACCAATTTTACGGTAATTAAAAAAAGAAAAAAAGCAACTTTGCTAATCAGCAAACCCTTTGATCTGGTTAACCCTAAAGGTCAAAATACCCTGACCCCATCAATGTTCTTGCTCTAATGTTTCCCTGCTTGGATCATTTCTCCCATTGTTTTATTCATCCCATATTAACTTCAAAACGAATCAGCAGTGCTCCTGTGTACCTAGCAAATCTTCCTGATCTTACAATGAGGTGAAGGCCCATTGTTTCACTCCAAATCAGTTACCATTGTGCCCATTCAGCAAAATCGTTCATTTCCCCAGTCTAATGACCACATCCTATTCGAGGCTGTAAGCATTTTGTCATTCTGACCGCAGAGGCTATTTAAGCCCTTTGATCTTACCTGTTATTGCCCTACTCTTCAGCTGCTGAGCCGACAAAATAGTCACTGTTTTAGCTCCAAGCAAAAGTGACTGTGTTCCCATTTGCAAGACTTATAGGTGAATGGAAGAATATGAATGTGTTGAAAGAAATGCCTCAAATCTTTAGTTTTACAGTAGTAATATGTGTAACTTGTGGGGAACAGCGTTTTTGAAACACGCTGTGTGTTAGCCCCTGCCAAAAGGGTTATTGTTCTCCTTTGATGTCAGTGAGCGTTCTAGCTTTCCTTTCAGTGGGAATAGAGCTGAGCCAAATCCTTCAGTGCTTTCAGAAATGACACCCTAATTTTATAAAGACTCTCATGATAGTTCATGCCTTTTAAGCAGTGTTTTCCAGGAGGAAGAAGAATGAGATGAGCCAGAGACAGTATCCCCAGTGGCCTCCAGAAACTAGAGAATTTGCAGTAGAAGTGGGCAGCTCTGGTTCCATCTCCTTTGGCATATATAGCCTCCACAAGTTAACTGGAAGAAGAGTGGTTGCTTATAGAAGATTTTTCTGGTGGTAGTGGATTAAAACAAGAGAACAATGACCTGTGGCTTGTAGTTCTTGTATGTATAATGTAGAAAAACTGTGAGAAAGGACAATACAAATCTGTGACACAATGTGCCTATAGGGGGGCCCTTAATTCATAAAATAATATGAATAATTATGAACATTTGAAAATTTCTATAAGATTATGTATTTTGCAATTTGGAGTGAGTGGAGAAGGAATGCCTTTCAAAATATTGTTGTTTAAAAAGTTGACTTTTCCCAAGCTAGATTTTTACTTCTTCCTAGGCTTCAACAGGTTAGTAAAAAGGTCTTCATATCCCATGTTCTTGTACATACTTCTTTTTCTCAAAGGCATGAACTCAAATCACAGTATGTTAGTCTGAGGGAAATAAATGAATTCCTGGTAGAAGCAAATATCCGTCTTCTCAAAGACTTTTGTCCTTTTCCTCCTTGTAGCACAGATTTCTGTTTAGAAAAATCCCCCCTGCAGGTCAGATTGAGAAAGAGTCCTAGAGGGTGTGCCATTCTTCTGCTAGATCTTTTCTCCCTGAAGTGGAAACATACCTTTAACAAGAGGCAATGTAAGAACTAACGTACTTCGCAGAATTATCAAATGCCTTTGGCTTTTAGCATAGCATTCCCGTTGATCACAAGGAAAGTACTTTTATTTCAATAAAGCAACAGATGTATGCTTCTGGTCCAAATCCTTTTAATTTTTTTTTTTATAGGGCAGGATGACATTAAAAAAACCCCAACCTTATTTTTGTCAGAAAAAGATTCAATTGCTAAATTTCATATGCTTGAGGCATAGGATCATCTTACCTAGATAAATATTCTGTCTCAGGCGCATGGTTCAGAAAGTGGTCTAGTGACATAAAGGAACAAGAATTACAATTCCTATGAAGCTCCTTGGTAGGTCATAAAAATGAATAAATAATGCTGACCCAATTAAAAAAAAAATTCTATTTCCGGGTGACGACTAATGTCACTGGAGAAAGGAAACCTGAAAATATGAGCCATCTTTTGCAAATTATAATGCAGGTGTTTGGGGTTCTTTTCCAGAAGAAAGCACCAGAAATCAGCGATATAGAGCCACCCATTGTGTTTCACATGGGATTTTGTAAGGTACTTTATTTCCCAATTTCTGATCAAAAATTATATTTACATACACTAACTTCCACAGAAAAGAGCTTTGCTCAGTTTCTACACTTTTGAGGGGAAAGTTTTTATAACAGATACAAGTTGTAAGAGAACGCTAATGTGACCTGTTTATTTGTTAGACAGTTAAATAATTAATGGCTTTAATTAGTCTCAGCAAATATTACCAACACTGTCAATCTAATCTACATTGCTGTTATGACTAAGATATTGAGAACTGGTATTCAAATCTATGTTTTATGATTAAAATTGCTTTAATTCATAGGTGCTTTAACAAGAAGTGATTAATTTATGCTGAAAGACCACAGAATGGGGACCAGAGGATTTATGACCTTAGCAAGCTCAGTGTTCTTTTCAAAAGATATTTTTAAAAGAGATCCATTTTTAACATTTGTAGGCCAATAGCTGTGTGCAGTCATTTACCTCATACCTTTCTGATAAAAGCATGACAAATCTTTTGCCCATTTTAATGGTGACTGTTAGGCTTGAATTAATAATAACAGGCCATGGTCCATAATCTTAACCCTTAGTTGTGGCTGCTAATGGATGGAATGAAATAAAGCTGCTGCATATTCTGCTTCCTATGCTAAATACCTCAGCAAGGAATATCAGTCTGAAATTCAGGAGAACCGAATAATGTATGGACCATGCCAGAGAACGTGGAAGAACAAGTTTGTAATCTATTATTTCAATAAGAAAACCATGCAATTGCTGATCACTAAAAAACGTTGGTTCCACTATGACCTTTTCTTTCCTTTGGAAGCATCAGCTTGAAATGAATTTCTAAAATCTTCTCGGTGGCATTCAGCTGCTATTACATACAGAAAGGTACCAAAGCTTGTTATTCAAAGGTGCTATTCTTTTGGTGCTATTTGCTACTATCACTATTAAATTAGTATTATAACTTAATATTTGCAGTGGGGTAGTATGCCTGAGTCCTCAGATGCAAGTACAGGACCTATATCTTCTAAATGTCCTGGGAATGTGTAGGTAAACAAAGCTTCTTTCCCAGAGTGACAGTGATTTGTTTTCATCGTTAATATCTTAGTACTATTTGACATCATACCATTTTCAAACACAATAATAAATTCACATACCTATGAAGTAAGAAAATTTAAAGTGCCATTTGAGTTTAAAAGGATGCATATAGCAAATTTGTAGAGAGGAGATGAGATACTCGGTGATAACTCATAAACAACTTTGGGAAAGTTTGTGAGATTTTAAAGTTGCGATGTCCAGACTGGGAAGGCTGACATAGCCCCTGGCTGGCAGGAGGGTAGGCAGCTTTGATGGGATATTGAAGATTTGGCTCTGTGGAACAGCTCTGGGACAAACACCCATTTGACAGCCATTTATTGTATCAATAAAAAACCCAACCTATTTCTTTTGGTGGGTTTAGAATGTCAATTAAAAAGGGTATAAAACAGTACTCGGTGTTATTTATTAGTATTAGTTCGAAAATCTTAAAACAGGTTTAATTTGCTAAGGCTGTCTTGCACAAGGAAAGTTAAGTGCTCAGAACTTGTTAAATTTGAAAGGTTTCCTCCATGATAACAGCCCCTTGCTAATGAAGCTGGTTTTGAGCTGTTTGCATTATGAATACAATTGAATTTATGCAAAAAAAGATAATCAATATACCACGGTGCTAAAGTTTAATAGAGCTTCCCAGACAATGGTATAATACAGAACTGTGTGTATGGTGGACAGGAACCACATGGGAGTGCTGTATTCTGTGAGCAGACACTGGGCATCATGCCGTGCCAAACTGCAGCATTTTCTTGAATTTTTGTAATAAAATCTTGGCTATAATTGCTGTTCACTAGCTTGTTGACAGCATTATATTCCAGATTTCTATTCCCATTGAATATTTTGTATTTGTTTCTTTTGCCCTAAAAGTGCTAACATGTATTTATTAAAGTCACTAATTTTTGTTAGTCCCTAGGCTTTGTGCGTCATGTGTTAACATACACCTCCTAATGTGAAATCAGTCATGAAGTTATCAACATGCTGTTTTCTTCTGTTTGAAAGCATTCACGAAGATTTTTAACGACATGGTAGTTAAGACCAGTCCTTGCCAGGTATCACTAAAAAGCTTCCTCCCATTGTCTGTCATTTATAATTTTCTTTTTAGTTGCACACATGAATCATCTTACAAATTGCACAGTTTTATTTCAAAAGCACCAAGGAAATCTGTTCTACTTTTTTATATCTACATGCATGTATAGTTCTTTCTCCTGTAGCAAGTACAGATTTGTAGATCTATTCTTTGAAAGAGCATCACTGAAAGACTATTTTGTCTATTCTGAAAACTGAATTAATGATAGTTGGAAAAAACCTTATATTAATTATGTAAATATTTATAGCCCCTTTTCTTAATAAATATATCTTTGATTCTTTATAATACCTTCATTTTCCCTGTACATACAAGTCAGTTGTCAAATTTTTTTTACATATTTGTCTTTCAATAAAAATGCCACTCTAGGTAAGTATACAAGTGAACCAATGTTTTTTGATTTTTTTTCCCTTTTGCACATGTGTGAAATAAAGTTGATCAGTTTTGTCAATAACTTGACATTGCAATGTTCATTGCTCAAAGAACACTGAATTAGTTGAGGGCTTTGGTCTTCTGATCTGCCATACAGATACAGAAAACCCTCCTTCCCTCCCTCCCTCCCTCCCTCCTTCCTTCCTTCCTTCCTTCCCTCCTTCCTTCCTTCCTTCCTTCCCTCCTTCCTTTCCTCCTTCCTTCCTTCCTTCCTTCCCTCCTTCCTTCCCTCCTTCCTTCCCTCCTTCCTTCCTCCCTCCCTCCCTCCCTCCCTTTCCATTGTTTGTTGGTTTTACTTTATGTTTAAAGTGAACATCCCCATTCACACTGATTCCATACTGCATAAAAACATGGTTTTGAGTGGAGGCAGTTAGCACCACTATATATCGTTTTAACCTTAAGCTTGGTCTGGTTGACTGCTCTGAAAACTCCTACTGCAGTTTTCCTGACAGAACATTATACTATTATAGCTTCAGAAACTGACTTTTAGATAGAGAAGTCGCAAGAATAATCTCAGTAAGGTGAAACTGTTGTAAAAATTTCATGCTTTAATGGTGAATTACAGACTAATGAAATCTTATCTCCAGATATGTGAGTCATGTTGTAAGGCTCACATGTACCAAGCTTTGTCACTAATTACCATTTCACTGTTTTGCATAATTGCACTGAATAGTATAGGCTGGGTCCACCAGAAATAGTTTAATGGCTTAGTATCCCTTGGCATAATTAGCATCATAGATTTTTGTTTCCTCGGTGCTTGCAGGCACAACACTGTCTGCTGCAGCTGTGGTAGTAAGAATGGTCGTTTCTAGAGGGTACACAATATGCTATAATGACTCTGTATATTTACTCAAATAGTTTTGTGAGCAGGATCCGGGTATTATATGTTGTATGTTACTCTAAATGACTCCAGTTCTAATTTTTAAGCTATATGATCGCGTTCTGTGTAGTGTCTCAAAATGTTTCCCCAGCAGTTTACAAAGTCTTTAGCACGTGTCTCATTTTCTTAGTGGTTGTTGTCAGTGCAAGATCTGATAGTGCTGATGTCTGATAGAGCTCAAAAGTGTAAAACATTCTTCATCTGGTCAGACCCTAGGGGGAATGAAAGTAGTCACTGTAACTGCAACCTTTGAAGAAGAGCTGGTCTTTTCTGATTTACGAATACAAAACAGATTAATTCATTACAGATTAATTCAAGGAAGCTGCAGGGAGGTGAGAGATTGAGATCTTCTAAAGGATAAGAGCATAAAAAAGATCAAGAGTTGCCTAAGAGCTTTTGTAGCTGTAGAGGTGGATAAGTAATTACCCTTGTGGTGAAAGCCAGGCTACCTATCATTTGAAATGAGGGCTGTTTACCAGGTGCTTCTGTACTTACAGTTTGCCACTTATAGCCTCTGCGATTGCGTGTCTTTAATGTTTAAAGGATGACCTTCAAAAGTTGTCCTGAGTAGGAATAAAATGCTCAACAACTGATATGGCAAATTCCTCATAGAATCAGGTTAACTTACTGAAATTAATAATTTTATCTTCTGCCAGTCATGTCATGTGAATATTGTCAAGAGTGAAAATAGGATTTCCTATCCCAGGATATTGCCATCTCAACAGAGACTTTTATTCCCCTAGTTACACAAATGCCAAGTGATCCAAATGTCGATCAGAGCACCCATAGTCACCTCTTTGTGGATTAGACACCCAGAGCTTGGGATGAAGTGGAACACAATATACACATTTTTTAAGAGTTTTGTTTTTCTGTCCAAGGTCTGAACTCTGAGTGTGCCCGGGAGCTTTGCAGGCTGTAGTTCATCAAGATGTCAGGGAGGTAGGGAAGTAATTTATTGCAAAACTTGGCAACTGAAGCAATGGTGACTCTTTATCAGGTTTACAAATAGCAACCAGCCATTTCAATCCCAGACACTTCAATATGAAAAAAGACACCATTTATGGCAGTGAATGGGTCTGCTGAAAGTTGTGCCAGATCACACAAGAGATGTGTAAGAGAGACAGAAATTGGGACTTACAGCTGTTGTGTCTTACTGCAATGTACTTTCATAACCATTGGTCATTCTAGATTAGTCTAAAACCCTCTTTTCTTCTACAGACACCAAAAGTGGTTGTTTTGGAAAAATATTTAAGGAACAGAATAAGGAGATAGTGATAACTCTTCAGGATATTCTTCCACACTCCATCATTTTGATAGGAACTTCTGAAGGAAAATTTATGGGGATTCTGTATAAGTGTATATAGTGATCATCTCTGAAAGATTTTTTTTTTTCTGTTCAATTTTATTTTAAAACAACGTGTGACTTATTTAACATCCGTTAGACCCTGTTCAAAGGAGGTGCAAAATTATTTGTGAACAACTTTGAGAAATATTTCATCTTAGTTGTTGGGACGCCTAGTTCTTTTGGAATTAACACAGCAGAAAAACTCTGACCTTCTGTAAGTACTCTGGACTTTCAGGACTCCATCATGTTACCTGTTTAGTTCTCTGTCTTCCAGGTGAAAGGAATCTAGGCTATTTAATCATTCTTTTATGTAAACAACATATTTGCTAAACCATCCTGTTTCTCAAAATGTGCTGTGTCTGTTCCTGGTTCTTTTTTTCAATTTCTGCCTCATGAAAAGGGTATAATTTAGGACAAAGCAGGATCACATGTAGGGGATGCTTTATAATATTACATAGCACAGATAGCTGTATTTGACCAGTTCTGTATTAATGCAGTATTGTGACATGAAGGTAACGTTCATACTGTATCAGTAGCAGCAAATGCAAATGGAGCATTAAGAGTATGACTCACATTTACTGATGTGATAAGCTTTTGATTTTTCATGAATACAGCAAAGCTGTTAGCAGCTGCTTAGCTTACCTTCAGCCTCAGCTGCTGGACTGGTGGCTTTTCAAGAAGCACAACATGCAAAAACACATGAGAAGTACCCCCATTTCCACCAAGATTGCCAAGGATTCCTTTTGTAAGGCAACTCCAGGGTTCCCTATTTGAAAAACTAACTTGGACAACTTGAGCAAAACATTCACAAGACTTGAATATGTCTCATTTTTCTCACTAGAGTTTTTGGAAAGAGACCAGACAGAGGCAGCAGCACTGAGACAAGCCTTGCCAGAAGGTATGTTATGGAGGAACAGCTGTCTTTTTAAATCCTGCTTGCCTTCACTTGGGGCTATCATTTATCCGGATTTTCCCGGTCTCCTTTTTTGTATAGAAACTATTTGTCTGGCCAGTTCCATGAAAGTCTCCAGAACTCCTAGATAACTGCCTGCTGCACCTATTCTGTTACCTATCGGTATTAAGCCTGGTGTACCCAGGAAATGCGTCTTGTTGCCTAGAGATAGCAAATTCATTGCCCTATCAGGTTGCACAGCAGAAGTGTCCGTATTTGCCAACAGATAAAAGACATTTCCAGCTGTGTTAGCATATTGCTGATGTAGAGGATCCACTATGGATTTCTGTATTTGAAAGACAGTGTGGATTAAAGGACGGACTTAACACCACACTGGGTGAGATTCATCTCACTTGATTTGTGGTCCCTAGAAGAGTAGAATACACTCCTCAGAAAACCTTTGTGTTTTCTTATTGTTGATGAAGATGTAGTGAGTACAGTCCAAGATGTCATCATCATCATCATCATGGCTTGGCTTCGCGAATGAAGTTTTGGGAAGGGCTTTTCCCACGCTCACTGCAAGCGATGAGTGCACCCTTCGGGCCTGCGTGGTGGATTTTTTAGGTGAGGCACCAGCGTGCGTGGAACTGGCTCCACCCTTTACACCTGAGGTTCATCTGCCAGGGCCTAGCGAGCTTGGACGGTGACAGCAAAGTCCTCAGTCCAAGATGTATGCACCTACCATAAGATGAACTGAATTACAGTGTCTACCACGTGATCTGGAATGACCAGCCCTTCCATGACTATAAAAGGATCATGTAGAGAAGAGCTCAGATATGTATTGCACATAACAGTTTTTGAAGGATCAGTTCAGTTCTGTCTTTTCCCAGTTCCTCGGTGAGTGACACTGGGTATGCCATTCTCTTCTCTTTGTGTTTCTTATCCTCCTTTTATTTATCTGATTTGGTTTACAGTGTGTAAGCACAGTGGGACAGGGATTGATCCTTGCATGTGTCCAGTTCTGAGTGAAAAGATGAGTTTGTATCTTGGTTTTGGACCAGGAGGCAGGAGATCAACATTTTTTCTGTTGTAGCACAGACTTGTGCTATGAGGTCCAAATTATTTTCTACAAGGTCAGCTATATTTTAAGAAGTGCTTTCTTAATTAACAGCTGGGCTATGGTCATGTTAAAAGTAATTAAAAATCATCTAAATGCTATGCTACTCTATATAAGCTCAGGCAAAGTAAAACAGGCAATCTTAACAATTGGGAAAAACAAAAAAACCCCAAACACACTAAAAAAACCCCCTACCCAAATCTCTTAATTAGAAGCTTGCAATTTTGTCAAGAGGCTTGATAGAGTTAACATTGAAAATTCTAGGAACATGTTTTGTTTAGCATGACCATTTCTAGAAACTTGTTATAAATTTTCACTACCTGGGGTTTGGAACTGTATTTATTTAATATGAATGAAAAAGCTAATGTGTGATGCTTTTCCTTATGGAGTGAATGTAACTTCTAAACCTAAGCTTCCAACAAATTCTTGTTTAAAAATGCATTTTCTTTAAATTCTTGATATTATTGCCTGTCAAGCTATCCAATTGAATATTCATAGAAACAACAACAACACCCCCCCACCCCCCCCAAAATATGCGTGAACATATGGAAAATCACAGAATCACAGAATGGTAGGGGTTGGAAGTGATCTCTGGAGATCATCTAGTCCAACCCTCCTGCTAAAGCAGGTTCACTTAGAGCAGGTTTCACAGGATCACATCCAGGCAGGTTTTGAATAAATTATGGACTTTACAACTTGACAGAAATTGTGCTTTTAAAATGTTCACAACTTAGTTCTAATTCTGCTGTTTAATGTAGTGTACGAGCTGACAACAGAACGAAGTCAGCAGAAGTCACCCCACACCGACAAATTCAGTGTGATGCTGAGTGAGGGTTGTGTCCCATCCAAAGGTGCCTGAGGTCAGTCGTGCAGGCTGATGCAGGCTGTTACAGGGGAATCACTAACAGCCCAATGAATTCAGCATTGACAGCATCTCTGATATTTTTTCATTGTAGGTCTTACGAAATTTTGTAGAATGGGGTTTACAATGTTGTGGCTACTGGAGTTGTACACTTGCAAAATCTGTTTTATAAACAATTACTTTTTCTATACCTACAAGCACTAGAGGGGAAAAAAAACCTTCTGAACATCAGAAAAGCACAAAATTAGATGTATTGCATGGTACGTGACCGGAAATTTTGCTTTTGGTAGAGGCAATGTGAATTATTGAGTGACTCAAGGCTGGTGGAGTAGGTTTTCTATGGCAGTAGGTTGACTGTAATACTTGCAGCTACAGGGGTCTGGTTTCAATAATACAAGCATTCATTGTTTGTCTTAGAGTCCTACCTGGGAAAATCACAGAATCACAGAATGGTAGGGGTTGGAAGTGATCTCTGGAGATCATCTAGTCCAACCCTCCTGCTAAAGCAGGTTCACTTAGAGCAGGTTTCACAGGATCACATCCAGGCAGGTTTTGAATATCTCTAAAGAAGGCGACTCCACAACCTGTCCGGGCAGCCTGTTCCAGGGCTCTGCCGTCCTCAAAGGCAAAGAAGTTTCACCTCATGTTCAGATGGAACGTCCTGTGTTCCAGTTTGTGTGTGCCCACTGTCCCGTGTTCTATCACTGGGCAGCACTGAGAAGTGTCTGCCCCATCCTCTTCACACCCATCCTCTAGATATTGATAAGCATTGATGAGATCCCCTCTCAGCGTTCTCAGTTTGTGTGTGCCCACTGTCCCGTGTTCTATCACTGGGCAGCACTGAGAAGTGTCTGCCCCATCCTCTTCACACCCATCCTCTAGATATTGATAAGCATTGATGAGATCCCCTCTCAGTGTTCTCTAGGCTGAACAGACCCAGGTCTCTCAGCCTTTCCTCATAAGACAGATGCTCCAGTCTCCTCGTCATCTTCATAGTCCTCTGCTAGAGTCTCTCCTGTAGTTCCTTGACTCTCTTGAACTGGGCAGCCCAGAACTGGACACAGATCTCCAGATGTGGCCTCTCTAGGGCAGAGTAGAGGGGGAAGAAGAACTTCCCTCGACCTGCTGGCCGCACTCTTCTGAACACACTCCCTGTGGCCTTGGCCACAAGGGCACATTGCTGGCTCATGGTTAACTTCATGTCCACCAGAACTCCCAAGTACTTCTCCACAGAGTTGCTTTTCAGCAGGTCAAGCCCTGCCCTATACAGGTTCGTGGGGTTATTCTACCCCAGGTGCAGGCCCCTGCACTTGCCCTTGTTGAACTTCATTTGATTCCTCTGTGCCTAGTTCTTTAGTGTGTCCAGGTCTCTGTGAATGGCAGCACAGCTTTCTGGAGTATCAGCCACTCTCAGCAGTTTTGTATCATCAGCAAACTTGCTTCCCTTCTTCCAGGTCATTGATGAATATATTGAAATAGATGTCTTTAAACTTCAAATGAATATTAAGAGTAATGTTTTGTAATATTTGTTTTGAACTAATATCCTTGATATTAAGAAATTTAAGTCACTTAACACCTACATACTTAAATTGAGTAACTGGCAGTAAGAGAGAGAATGATTTTATCATAAAGGAAAAGCTAAAATAAGTTATTTAGGTGCTTCACTAGAAGCACAGTAGTACAATTTTAATGATGATTTTTGGGTATCAAACCAATTTCTTAAAATGGTTTGGCCTTTTCTATGCAGAGAAACCTGTATTGCTTATGGTCCTGCAGAACAGTGAGTTCTGTAGTGCAGATTTACCTGAACGTTGGCTTGGCTGAGTGTCTAGCATTGTTATCATTACTGCTGTAAAGGACCTTAAGGCATGGCAAAAGGGCCAGGAAAGGCTGAATTGAATGATAATGTGATGATGAGAATGTTTAGTTTCTCAGTGTGGCATTTCAAGTTTCAAAATGAAAGCATAAGCCATCTCTTAATTGATGTGGCAGGTCTCTGAAGTGGGAATTAGCCTGTGCTGCTTCATCTCTGTTGGTGTATTCATGTGAATTGTTACATGTGCTAACAGTAAACCAAAATATTTCCATGGGGAAGACTGGAGTGCAGTACGAGACTGCTGCAATGAGCTTCAGTCTTCCTACTCAGAAATTCTGTTGGTTTGTTTTTTTTTTTTTTAGTCTAATAAATACATTGTTTTTAGAAAAGAGAAAATTCACCTGCACTGGTAGGATCGGTTTAATTTTCGCGTATTTCTTCAAGCAGATGGTCTCAAAGTTTTCAGAACATGTCCTTGGTCTATTGCTGATGGGTAGTTTGGGGCTGTATGTTGTATTCTGTGATTGAAAAAATAGTGGGATGTTTTGATTTGATTAAGTAGTAGAGCTGATAGACTAATTCATATTATGGATGAGAGATGGGCTAGTCACCTTAGTACTGCGATTAACTGGATATTTTAATGTCTGCCTAAGGCCATGTTCTCTCAGTTACACATTTGCTTTATCTACATCTACAATGCTACAATGGTTTAAGTTAAAGTATAATTTTCAACAAGTTTGGTTAATCCAATGTGAGAAGACTCTGTTTAAATTCTTTTTACTTAGGCCAATCTTACAGTGTGTTAATCTAAATCAGTTTGCAACTGGCTAAGATAAACCAAAATAAGAAAATCCTGAAACAAGTGTCAAAATACGTTTTTAACTGGACAAGCTTAATAAAAGTGGAGCTGTGTTTGCACAAAATGTTCCACAGATCCACTTCGCCTGCTCTCCTCCCATCTCCCATAGTCCTGGGTCTACATGGAAGTGATACTGCCCTGAGCTACATCTAAGCTAAATATCACTCAGTGATTTTGTAACCTCCCTGCAAGCTGCAGCCTTACCATCTCAGTTAAGTTGGGTCTTAAAGAGCCGCTAAACCACTGATGGTTGGAAGCTTTTGCTGTAGGAATTAACATATATGTAACATTGCTGTGTCTTTCCATGGCCCCACTTTTGGCCACTGATGGGAACGGGATGCTGGGCAAGGTAAACTTTTGATTTGATGTGACACGGCCACTCTTATGCTCTACATAGAAAAGATGACCTTTGAGCTTCACTTCCCTGGCCACACGAGAGTGCATGGGAAGATAATTTTTCTTCAAATGATCCATTCCTTTACAAAAATTGTCTAAGCTTGGTTGAACTCAAGTGGGAAGGGAACACAGAGGAACACATTTCCTTAAGAGAGGTGGAAGCAGTTTCAACCTGAGCATGCTCTGGAACACCTAGAAAGCATTGCGGATTACTGACTAATCACTTGTGAAGGCATATGGGTGTTGGGCACCTCCCTGGGGCAGGGAATGGGTCAAGGCAGGGAGGAAGGGTCATAGCTCTATGGGTGGAAGTCAGGATCAGGCCCAGAGAAGAGAACGGGGATCACGCACCCCCGGGATGGCCAGGCAGGGCAATGGGAATGGAATGAGCCAGGGTAGCTCAGGCAGCACCCATCCGGAGCCTTGTCCAAAGGCTGTTCCTGAGGGAAAGCAAAGAGCTTGGAGGTTCCTAAGCAGGGCTGTCTTCTCCCACACTTCTTCTAGATTTTTCTTGGAGAACTTCAGTGCTGCCGTCACTTCTCCAAAAGCTATCCCATCTCAGTGCCTGTCCTCCAGTGGTCGGCTAAGCACTCAGGACCCACACCCCATGCCATGGAGGCTGCACTTATTTTTGAACCCTGCATGAGCTCAGTTTACTGTACGGTAGTCCTTGTCTGCCCAGTGTTGCTCCTGTACATGTGCCCTGTGTGCTGCACTCGATCAGGGCAGGGGTTTCAGGGCTGACTGCAGCCACAATGGGAGGAGGCACCGCATGGGAGTGATGCCATCTCTCATATTACATCGGGGGGAGGAGAATGGCTGTCCCCAGGAGCAGCTGTCTCCTGTCTTGGGAGCTCACAGTCAGAGTGAGGGAGGTAATGATAAATCATGTATTCAGTGCAGAGTATTAACTAGTTCACAAACCAAAACTGGGGTTGTGGAGAGAGCTCATGCCCTATAAATTGCAGGCTACTCTCTAAGAAGAGGAGTGTGTTTGTTCCTGGGACAGTAGAGGGGCATGATGAATTAGGAAAAAAAAGAAAAGGAAAAAAAATAAAGAAGACACACAGAATTGAGCGGAAAAGCAAAACACCTGTATGTATCTCTAGAAAGGCCGATCTCGGAGCTTCCTGAGGCTTTTTAATTCTGGAGACATGCTTGTTCCCTGGAAGTGGGAGAAATATGAATAATTAGACATTTTTAGGTCTAAGGGCCTTAAAACTTCTGGGTGCCAAAAAAACACCTGGAGGTTTCAAGATCTTTTCACATAGGGCACATGAATGCACATGAACTAAGTATATACTAGCAAATTAAACAGGGCGGGTGCTCAGGCCCAAGCACTGGGACTTGCTAATCTCTGCTGTCAAGTCAGCTGAGCAGCTGGCACAGACACAAATGCAGTCTGGGAGCCCGCAGAAGCTGGGGACCACTGACGCTGCAGCACCCAGCTGCAGGGAGCAGTGCTGCCATGGTCCTGCTCCTCATCTGATCCACATCACCTGAGAAAATCAAAGTGTCTGACTGCAGTTCTCTTCTCTGAGTCTTGGCTCCACAGAGCACTCAGGCATGGCTTCAACTTAACTGCTACCTCTGATTAATAACTTAACTCCACACTTGAGCAAGTGGTCCGTTGGACTACAACATCAGTATAGTTACATTTCTGCTTCCTCTCAACCGTTTGCCTTGTAGAAGAGAACCGCATATCCCACTAGGCCACACTGCTTGCAGCAATAAAGAACAGAATATACAAGCAAGACAGTGCCTTATCTAACAACATTGTTAGAAAAGTCTTTTTTAATGTGTGTATATAATGATGTCGTTCTAAAATTGTACTAAAAACTCTAAACTTTGAACACTGTTCCTGTCACTTCATATATTGTTGATTATATTTCAAACAGCTCCCATTTTCACAGACAAATAGCTATTCCTTTTAATAAGTCTCAAAAATACACACATATGTACAGAAAAAAATCCCAGCACTCCGGCTCAAAAAGGTGTGATAGCTGTATATACAGAAACGTAGATTCTGGCCTGTACACATCATTTATTTTTGTTGCTCTATGCTCCCTCTGATATTGCTGAAACAAACGCATCTTCTGTTTGCGAACTCTCCACAGTGTGTCTTTCTGCCCAGATGTTTGTGTGACACTGTTCACAGAGCAATGTTACATCTGTGGTTAAATAGCCAGAATACCAATGGCTGATCAGGGGAGTTATTGTGGAATTTATTCTAGCCTCTGGCTTGTGGCCTCTTCCATTTTTAAGTTTTAACTCAAGTTATCCATCTGATGCAAATGGTTCCAAGTTATATTCTATAAATGCCAGATGCTGTCATCCGAACTCAAATCTTTGCTTAATGCTATGAAAGATAGCTGTATTTTACCAGCTTCTGTTATTTAAATGAGCTGAACATGTTTTGCTGATCACTTGACTGAAAATAAAGCATTGTGAATATGTGTGCTTTGTTGTCAGCTACTAGTGAAAGATCAAAGAGGTGGTACTGAACACTGTCACGGATTCTAGTTAATTGGCATTTATTTGCTTACATCTCAAGATAGCCCATAAACAGCCTCCTAAATCCGAAATAATTGGGGGGCTTGTTATTTTTTTAAAATAATGCAACTTTATTTTCTGCTTCTTTGTATATGCATGCTCTCATGGTTGTTAGGAATGTTGATTCTCTGTCTTCTAATCTAATAAAGTATGTTTCTGATCTTAAGGAACACCCTGCAAATGGGATGTGAACACATTTTGTGATTGAATTACCCATAAAAGAAATATTCCAACAGTAGCTCTTCAATCTAATGCTGAAACAGAGTCTATACTAGACATAAATGCAGCACCTTTCGCCTGAAGCTTCAGATTCAGTCCCTTTTCAAAATCCCCAAAGCAGCTTTAAAAACTCAGCATTAACCTCTAGTTTTCATTTAGAAACTTTTTGAAAATACTGGCTTTAGTCATTAATGATCAAAATTGTGGCTACTTAGTGGGCAAACAGAGATGAGTCTGGACTTTCTTGTTAATACCAACAGACAGGTATCCCAATAACATATGTAAAATACCATCACGGTCACCTGTTTTCTACATAACTTTTTTTATAAGTTAGTCCGAGGCTGACTTGGGTCAAAAGATGGAACTATAACTATAACCTTTGGCTTGGGAGTTGCTGAAGAAAGTTATTGATGTGATTATGACAAGCTTGAATAGCTTGAATACCCTCCAGGTTCTTGGCAGGCCCCGGCCGCCCCGTGTCCGGGTCTGTAATGTCTGGAGGTAGAGCAGCGACTCTTTCACGGGCACCCCCTTGCCGTGGGGAAGGAGCTTGCGTGCCCTTGTGAGGTTGAGAGCTGTGCTGGTGGTGGCATGTGCCTCCGGTGGGGTCTCCCAAGCCAGACAGGTCTCAACTGAAGGGTCAGACAAAGTGTGTCCACGGGCAGGATGGGCTCACTAGCCTTCGGGCAGCCATCCTAGGAGAAGGAAAACTCTGACTCCAAGCCCGGGCAGATGGAGCTCGTTTAGCCCTATAAGGCATCCATCATCTAAGAGAAGGACACTCTAACCAAACCTACGACCTGAGGACTTCACTGTCACCATCCAAGCTCGCTAGGCCCTGGCAGATGAACCTCAGGTGTGAAGGGTGGAGCCAGTTCCGCGCACGCTGGTGCCTCACCTAAAAAATCCACTGCGCAGCCCCGAAGGGTGCACTCATCGCTTGCAGTGAGCGTGGGAAAAGCCCTTCCCAGATCTTCGTTCGCGAAGCCAAGCCATGATGATGATGATGATGATGATGAATAGCTATTGAGGGCTGTCAGAGTGGTGGGCTTTTTGTTGTTTTTTGTTTGGTTTTTTGTTTTGTTTTTAATTTGCAAGTTTATGAACTGTGGATATGTATTCTTAACCATAAGTTCCAGGTGGCAATGAACATCAGAAACCTGCTTCCCATGAGAAGTGCTTGCATTCCCTTCAGTCAGCTTAAAACATTCATGAACTGTTTTTTCCTTGGTGGTAATGGCATGGTTGTATGTCATGAAGAATAGCTGGAGAAATATGTCTGTTACTTCTTGGTAACACTTGAATATTTGTCAGCTTTTCATTTTACTTAGTGGTTGCTTGAGGATAAACCTGAGAAAAAACCTCAAGCTTCTGGGACTCCTTTTACCTTATACCCACTAGGACAACAGTGAACTTTCTGGGTCTTCAAAGGGCAACACCGGTGAAAAAACTGAAGGACTAGAGTATCAACAGAGGTTATTCTCATGCCTTCATGTTATTGCAGATCAAGTACAATTTTTCTGTCTCAAATTATGAAAACAACCATTTATCACTCTTTCTAAAGAAGAACTAAATGGATATATATTGGGAGATACATTCTTTGTTTATATTTGAGTTATTAGTGACTGCACAGTGCCATAAAGTGCGGGTCTTTTCCTATAAGGTGGAATGTGTCTTTGCCGGAGTTTTCTCTTACTTGGGTCTGTTGCATGTACTTGCATCGAACTGCTGTGTATCACTTTAAGGTGCTACAAAAAGCTTTGATGGGGTAAAATTTATTAAAACAAAACAAAACAAAACAAAAAACAAATGTATTGCAGAATTCCAGTAGAAAAAGACCAGGTCACTTCCAGTAGGAGAAGGCTAGAACCCTAACAGAAGGATTGCAGTACAGGGATGTAGATGCTCTTAACAGGCAGACAGCATCATTTCTGCTAACTCTTTGTGGTCCTCACATTTACTCCCCCTGTTAACACTCTTCACGGACTCCAGAATGAGAATGGCCGAAGGATGAATGCTTTTCTTTGCAAATCTAGGCAGCAAGTTTAATATTTCTTAATCAAATGTGTACTTGAATGATGTCTTCACCTCCCTCTGCTTGAGATTTTAATTGACTGTAGAAGAAACCCCAGAAAGAACCCCTTTCCAAATAAAGTTCCTTAAGATCACTTGTTCTTCCTCTTGAGATTGATTTCCTACCCAGGAAATGAGAAATAGCATGAGAAATGTGCAGAGAAAGAATTCAGCAGTGAGTAATATCTGCTGGTCAATTGGGGGAATATCAGTTCTACAGAGCAGTTGTCACATCTTTTTAAACATGCTGATTAATGGGTGGATCTACTGCTTAATTTATTCAAAGAAGTTGAGGGTATGTCACCACTCAGGCCAGTTTCTCTAGCATAGTGTATTCACATTTACAGTGTTACAACTACTGAGAACACAATGGAAGAAAGAACTGTAACTCATGGCCCAAAGCATTAAAAATACAATGTGATCTGTAAGTGACATAAACTGACATAAAAGAAAATATCGGTGATATAATTTAAATCCAGTAAAAATGAAGCTGTCATCAGTATTTGGATGCATATTCTTAGCCTAAACATTTTCAGTTGTGACACTTAGTTCCATATTCTTTTCTTCCACCCCGTTTTATGGGCAAATGTGTTGTTTGGAGAACAGCATGTGGAAACACTGTGGAAATGGCAGTTCTGTGAAATACCATTTGAGAACTGAGACACACTTTTAAACAAGGGATGGAATTCAGGTCAAGCATCACAAATGAAATGGTTATTGTAAAAGCAGTGAGAGCTAACCATCTGCCACCGCAGCACTCAAAAGGGCTGAGATGCAGGATATTCCTACTGCAGTATCAGTTAAAGCTCACAGGAGTTGCAGCTACAGACATTAATATAACAACCAATTTTCTAAAGCGACAGATATACTGTACATGGTTACAAAAAGCTGTGCTTGTGTCTATATAGTAAAGTCAAGCGAGGAGAGGAACAGCCTTTTGGTCATTTTAAAAGAAAGCAATTTGTGCCCCTTAAGGAACTGATCCTGAATTATTTACTTGGAGGCTGATTATAGCTCCTTTTTTGGCATGAATAAGATGTTCTCTGTGTTGGTGCCATGCTGAAGATTTAAATGTCCCACACATTTGATCCAGGCTGGGGCTGTGGCAACTACTGCACAGCTGATGACAACAAAGGCTGGTTTCAAGCTCATTGTCATCACCATGGTGTTACACCAGATGAATGAGTGGCATTGATTCTGATTGGCATATTCATTCACATGCACTCAAAGCTCATGAATTTTACTTAACACGTCCCTTTGCTTATTGGCTGGGATTTAATTGGAGTGATGTATTGCAGCACTGCTAGATGAAGTGGAACAGTTTCTTTTTTTTTTCCCCCCTTGGTTTTTTTTTTTTTTTAGTTCCCTTTCTTCCAAACCTCCCAACTTGAGACACCACAGCATAATTTTTTACAATCACCAAGACATTTCCATGTATGGAGCCTAATTCTTGGCTTTGTGTTGAAGTTTGCTTTTAATATTTGGAGACAGAAAAATAAATAGACATAGGGAAAACTCACACAGATTTAAGTGTTGACTTTCATTACTGGGTACACAAATTGTTTATTTAACATTTTCTTTACATACCAAAAAAGCAAGAGGTCTTTTTTGTGCTTGTTTCTATGATTTTTTTCCAACTTTCCCATATTTTAACATCTTTTTCAGCTAGCTGAAATGAAGAAGACTGACCTATCAGCTAGCAGATTGTTGATATCTTTCCAGAGTGAATAAATATGAGATTTTGTGCATGCGTCTAACAGACATACTCTTGTGTATATGTGACTATATGTATACAGTGTTGCTGTTGTGTTTATCAGAAACATTCAGACAGAAAAAAAATTCTAGAAAATTTTTAAAAGGAAAAACTATGTTTTCGTTGAAGAGATAGATACTTATGTTGAATTTTTACTTATTGCCATATTTAACCTGAAAAACAAAAACTTCTATCCAAAAATCAAATATATATGTCAGCAAAATCAAAATGAAATATTTGGTTTGGGGGTCATATCTATCCAGGTCAAGATATTTTAGTTTGGTGAACAAGATGAAAGGGTGTCATTTTAAGGTAGTTCTGTATAAACCGTGAAACACGTTGCCAGAAGCTAACTGTAGCATGGGGTCAATGTAGAGAGTACCCTTTGGAAGCAATTAATAGCCTCATGCTCTGAGCGCCATCTGAAGCTCTCAAGGTTTTCTCCACTGCTTCTAGATCTCAGGGAGACTTGTCTTCTTGGGCAAACGTTATGACTGTAAATAATGTCTGCTTGTGTCTGCGCAGGGTCTGGTATGTCTCCCTTCCCAGCCGCCTTTGCCTCCGTTCTCCTGGAGGAAATCACATCAGCCAGTGCATCGATCCACGATATGTTATGATTCTAATCCTTGGTGGCTACAGAAGCTACATACAAGTCTTTTCATGGAAATTGTTGGATGGATTGCAGATGTAGCCCACAGTGATGATACATGAAAGAGTTTACAAATTACTGCTGAGAATGATACACTCTCTAAGTGCTGTGAGTATACAGGACTTCTATGCATGTGCTTAGTATTGATGCTAGTGTATATAATCAGTTAAACTAAAACATCATGAATTTTTTTTTAACTACTATGGTTGTAAAGCTGTAAATATGTCAGATAAGACCTAGAGGGGATCTGAACGACAAAGCCAACAGTGATGAGGCTCTTCTTTGGCCTTAGCTCAGTTCAGCAAATGTATCATTTGTCCATGCTTAGTCAAAGCAGTAAAATAATTTATGAAAAATGAAAGAGACTGTATTTTTATATATGTGCTTTTATATATGAGCTTTTATATATGACTAGATTTTGTACCTGGTGTGGTCATTCTGAAATTATATGGTATCCACTGCTTGTTGCCTTCAGAAAACTGCCAGACTATGTAATTCTAACTACTCTCTCTTCTTCCCAGCTAGTTAATGCACTGATGTGCTCAATAACGTAAAATAGCTATTAAAACCTAGCCCATGCCATACCCCAGTCTGAACATCTCTGAGGCACAATCCAGGAAAGCCACAGATAATCTAAATAAGAAGTGTTTTACCCAGATTACTGCCATGTTTCCTCTTACCATTTCATGTGTCTTGACATTTCCTGATTTATTGCTTTTCACACGTCGAGTCAAACACTGTTGTTTGGAGATGAGAAAATTAAGATTATTAACATATGCCCTAGCAATAAGTGGTTCTTTTGGTTTATCTGGCTTTTACTGTGAATATAGTTGTACATATAGCATTGTCTATTCTCCTCAGTGATATACTAGAAGAGAAAAAATATCACTAGCTTTTACAGAAATGCATACACATATCTGGGTTATGTTAAATGAAAAAAAAAAGATCTCTGATATTTGTTAACTCCAACTCAACAGTCCATGATTAATTTGACAGAGGATGCGTTGGAAGACTATTGTATTTTTCTTTCTGCAATTTCAAGTAGCATTACATGGCCTGGATTGCATTCTGTGGAGACACCCTAAACCATGCTGTCTGGACTAGTGAACTGTGATTGAGGATGTGAAGCCTCACAGTGACATTTTCCTGAAAGTTTTTAAGAAAATCAGATGTAGCTACCAATTCTGACCATTAGTATGACATAGGCCAAACTACTGGAAATCGATGGGAGCCTTTCTATTAACTTTTCAGTGTTGGATTAATCTTCCTGTGGTCCGGAGGAGCCTGTAATTGGATATAATACTGGAATATAAGCCAAACAGCTTTTCAGAAAAAGCAGTAATGGTTTTTGCTCAGTGCTGAAATCCCAATTTTCTCAATTAGTTATTTACATCAAAATAAATCACAAATTGAAACAGAAGTATTTCTTTTGAGAAAATGCCTAAAGGCTAAAATCTGTAATGAGAAAGTACAAGTAGTCTAACTCCGAACTGTGTTTTATGTCAGCAACAGTGCACGGACAGCGTGTCTGAGGTTCCAGCCACAGTGAATCAAAGCAGATCGTTGCATATACTGAGTTACCAAGTGGAGTTTCAGATACGATGTTCAGACACCAGGAGTTATCTTGCATAATTTTTTTTTTCTTGCAGCTTGTCAACAGTAACAAGACAAAACTCTGCTAAATGACCTCATCAATGTATGTTTAGAGTCACAGGCTGCAGGGGTAAAATTCCCCTGTAAATGGGGTGACACCAAGGCGAGGTATGAGTCTGGGTACAATATGGATCTAGACACAGTCTCTGCTGGCACTGCAGCACATGCAGGGGACAGTGTGTGATCTGCTCCTGTGGGGATTAAGAGCGTGTTAGGCATTTCCCCCATGTCAAAGATGAATGCCTCTCAGCCTTTGCTTCCTCTAAGGAAATCACTATCTCAGTCCTGTTCTTTGGCTCCTTCCGCAGGAAAAATAACAACAACCACAACCAACACAGAGGATAGAGTTATCCCACTTGAAGGAGCAAATTTCGCAAGAAAGTCCTCTCCTTTGATGAGTGTGGTAGCACCGAGAGGTGCTGCTGGCGCAGTGGTGCTCTGTGTTGTCCCGTGGGCAGGCTTTTGTGTGGCTTGTACATTCCAGCCCTTCAGCAGGGCACCTAGCTTAGCAACATTAGTGTGCTGTCAGTATTTGTCTGCCACAATCCCACCACTAAGCATGCTGCCTAAAGCTGGGTTTTACAGATACTAATTACTGTCTTACCCTACCTTCTCCTCTCCTACCCTCCCCCTGCCTCCTTCAGAGAAGGGATTGCTGCAGCTTATAAAGGAGGCTCAGGAGTTCCTATCACCAGCTGTTTCAGAAAGGACACTAAGGACCTTTGTTTGGACACAGTTTTTAGTTATGCTTCCTTGAGAATTTTCCAATTTCCTAAATGACACATATTTTTGCAGTATTTTAGCTGCTGTTACATTCCTTCTTTTAAAAATGCCTAGGATACTATTTGTTCCTGTATGTTGCTTCCCTCAGTCCTGTTTCTCTGGCAATTTCAAAATACCATATGGATGACAGAGAAGTTTTAGCTGGCTAGAACATGAAGAAATGAGCAGTTTGGGCAGCAGAAGAGGCTGTAAGAAAATAGAAGATAGAAAGGAGTACTTCTCCAGATACTGCAAGAAATCAAAATATGGTTACTCTATTTTACCGTAGTTGTTAAGTATTGAGTCTATCACAGTCAGCTGAATACAAGACAGGGGATGGAATAGGAACAGGAATAAATAGATAAAGGTGAAAGTGTCAAGAACCATCTAAATAATCTTAACTTGGCATTGCCAAAGAAAGTTCAGCATGGCCTCAGGGACGTGCTGTCTAGGTTGTCATCTCTGTAAGCCTTTATTTCACATAAATTCTTCTGTCCAAAGCATTGTCAGCTGTGGACTCCTACACTCTAGACCCCTTCATCCATCCAGATGGAGTGCACTCAGCCACCCACAAACAGGTGACAGAGAGACTGAGAAGTAATTTGGACAGTAAGGTAGTGGGAGAAGAAAAATAATTCAGTAATGAGTACAAAATAGAGTTCCCAATTAAACATGAGTTAGAAAAAACCAGAAAATTGGTGAGGTGTGGTGAAAATGTTTTAATGATACCTACCTACAGATAAAGGAATGCAAGGGCCCAATGCAGTTGCCCATATCTTAGTGTATAGCACCTTTCGAGATGAGCTAAGGTGTCAGAGATGTCTACAGAAGGCTGCAGGTATGGTATGGGACCTGTGGTGACCTATGGTTTATTGGAGTAGCAGCAGGAGACTGGGTGTCATTCCTTAAGGCACAACATGCCAGATCTCACGTGGCACCAGATGCCCCTATATACACAAATGAGTGGTGCCTTTAGTTTCCAATACAAAATAAACATAAACACTCTTCTAACTAATGTTGAACAGAAGTTGTAAAGATTACACTTCTGTGCTAAATAATAGGAATAAAACATACTAATTATTTTAATGAGAGGAATGTTTCTCTTTGGTACGCAGTAGACATTCATAGGTATACCTTATTCACTACAAAGACATGCATGTGCTTTAAATAGCATAGGTTTAATATGATGCTCTCAAGGACATGTCTGTTACTGAATATGCTTTTATACATACATATAAACATATATGCAAATTAATCTTTAGATACATATACAGCTAAAGATACATATGTATATATATTTCTGGGTCTAAAAGTGGTGCATACATCTCAATGTACATTATTGTCAAGCACAGAGGTGTTGCTGTGTGAACAGGTGGGTATACGCATGTACATAATAAAACATATGGGAGGGCACATCTGTACCTGAACATAAATATGTACAGTCTGTCTCTGTATGAACTGAAGTGCAAGTGTGGGCATCACGCTAAAGCTTCACCAGAGTCTATTTTCTGTTATGGGGCAGTCACCTTCCTAGTTTATAGAAGACTGAACACTGAGCAGAATTTGAGTGCAAGACTACAGTACCGGCTTCCACCTGACTCCAGCCTCCGCTTTGTCTGCTAACGCGGCTGGTAACAGTTAAGAGTTTGCTGGTGTGATAGGTGAGCTCCATCCATCATGGCTAATACTGGGAAACAGTTGTGCCTCCTTTTGTATCTGTATTCCCTTGAGGACACATTCTGGAGGCATGACTGTGTTTACCCTGTAATTTTTTATTTATTTAAAAAAAAAAAAAGTCAGTAATCACATTTACTTCCTCTCTCAGCGCTGTTTACCAGCTTTGGTGTGGTGAGTTGACTAAGTCAATATATATTAAGGAATACATAACAATGTTGTAATGAGAATTAGTGGTGCTCTGAAAAGACAGAGACATCGGCTGCTGTGTTTTGTACTGTTTAGTCTGGGGGTAATGAAGAGCTCACAGATGACCTGATTTCATTAAAGTAGGTCAGATTTGACTAAAACATAGCTATGGCTCTCTCCCAGCAGTGCAGTGTCTTTCTCTCTTCATCTCTGCCCAACCCCCCTGCTTGTCACCTCAGCATTTGCTGTCTTTCAGGGAATTACCTTAGGGTTTTGTTAGTATCTTAGCCGAATATATACCACAATACTTAATTTCCACTGCTCCCTGTGTTTTCTGTCACAAGCTGTGTGATGAAAAGGATGACCATACTTCTGCCTGTACTACAGGAAAGGTGATGATGTGAGAGTATGGCACAACTGATAAGACAGCTTTTATGCACTATAGATACTTCTCAGTGAAATCCTGTCTGGACAGAATACTTGCCATTTTTACTGTGAGGCAGCTGAGTCAGATTAGCCCTACCTTCATACACAGCTTTCATCTGATTTTCTATTTATTTGCCGTGTTTCATATTCACAAGTTTAATTCTAGAGCAAACATTCTGATGTGGCAATATCCTAGCAGAAAACCGCCTTTTAGAAGGTGCTGAGAATGTCTCTATTAGACCTTGAACTCACAAAAAGAAAAAAAAGGCTATATTAGCAGCTGTAAGAAGCTGTAAGAAGTATTCACAACTTTTGATGTCAGGGATGTAACACTGTGCGATGCTCTAAACAAAGACAAAATTAGATATTGTCATCCCACAGGATGTCTGCTAAGAGAGTTTCCTTCTAACATCAGTGGGAGTAAGGTGGGATCTATAGACCAGATCTAAACAAAGACATTAGGGAAGCTATTCAGACAGAGCTCAGCTTGAAAAAATAATAAGGCCTTGTTAGGAAAAAAAAAAGATACAGTAAGTCGTATAGAGGACACAGCCTTTTACTAAAAGAGCTGATAAACATGTTCAGGCTTGCTGTTCTACTGCTAAAATTGCACTGATCTTCGATCATGAAACATTCTTATTACTTTTATTATAGCCTTTCTATAGTTATATGATTCCCAGAGAGAGATACAATATCCTGCATTTAGCTACCTGTTCTTGTTTAAAAGACTATCAGGTTTTTCATGTCAAATTGTGTCTGAAAAGGTATCAGCCAAATTGCCTTTCTTTTGCAGCCACATTACATTTAATCCAAGGCCTATGTAACTGCTGAAATTTGGGAACTCCGCTTTTCCAGCTCCCCTCTCCTTACTCCTCTTTCTTCCCCTTGATTTTTGTGATTGTGCCTCTCATGACTTCTGAAGAAGATATTTTGTTCTCCCATTTGCTTCAGTCATTACAGTAAAATCTTTTAATTCCTGAAATCTTTTTTTTCCCCTTTAGTCCTGAGACAAATAAACTGATTGTGATTTTCAGAGACTACTGGGGTGGTCAAGAAGTTCCCAGAGAGGTCTGTAATAAGATTACTTGCGTAAGTAATCTGAGGACTGTGGGCTTTTGAAAATCCCAAGTCTTCTGGCTACATTTTGGCTTTTTAATATCTTTTCTATTTGCTTTGCCTTTACAAGGAGTGTAGTAGCTTTATACAGTGTGCTCCGTTATAAGTAAACTCCACCGTTATTCTAACATGGACATACCATGTCTTGTTTAACTTAGAAAAATAAGACATTCTGGATCATCAGGTCCTGTCTTTTGCTTTTACTAGGAAGTGTACAATATTATTTTGTTTTTAAATATATCAGGTTCTGTTGCCAAACTACTTCAATATTCTGCATTGACACAGTATTCTCTTGTTATAGAGGTCTGTTTGAACTGAAATAAATCCCAAAGTCTAGTTATGTCAGATAAAAGTGATGTATAAAATAGTCTATATAATTTGATTTAAAAGAAGTAAGATTGCCATAGTCCCAGTAAAAGATCAAGAAAAGCCTTGTTCACTCGAGAGGTTTTATCAAGTAAAGCATGCTTGTTCTTAAGGTCTTTCTATGACTTGGAAGTCTTTATCTTAATACCTCCCCTGCTCTTCTGATGGATCTGCTTGTTTGTGTGCCTTTCTATCTGTGCTCTAGGGACGTACCATTGTCCGCGTTTTGTCAATGAGAATATAACACAGGAAACACTGAAACGGGTTACCTGGGAGCTATGACAGTACAAAGGACGAGAAAATCAGCCTCAACCCAAGAATACTAGAATAACCTCTTCTGTGTAATGCTGTAATGCTTGCCCGGTTTGGGATGTTTGATGATGCTAGCATGAACTTTGACCATGCTGAGCCTCATAAATCCTAAGTTTGCACTTTGTACTACCTGGGTAATGCCTTGGGTTACTCTAGGGTGAACTGCAATGTTGTTACTGACTACAGTTGTGTTGACAGCTCTATGTGTTGATTCTTTTCTAACTGAAAGATGCAAAAGATGTGTGCTCACTGATTTTTCTCAATACAGATTAACTAGCAGGATCTTCATTTTTCAGCCTGAAGTTCATCTTTTATAAGCTTCAACAAAGGCTTTATATTTAACAAATACTTTAGTTTGCCACCACCCTCAAATCAAAGGAGGGAGATCAAAAACCCTGTCTTGAAAAGATTATGCAACTCAATAGGACCCAATCTTGTTCTATTATTGCATCCATTACAACAGCACAGTTCAGGCAGGTGTTAGTTTCAATTAACCTGGGATTCAGGTATTCAAAACATCTTGTCTGCCAATTACTCACATAATTACATGGCCCAGGACTGTAGAATAGAATCAGCCATCATGCTAGGCATGTGTGATTACTGAAGAAAAGAGGAATTCAGAAGATGTGTGAGTAAAGCACAGCTCCAATGATCATGGACAAAAGTGGTCTTTAGTGAAGAAAGCTTATTTACTAGGGTCTTGCTGATCTCTTGAATACAGGAACTGTGCCAACAGTGTTTGTGTGACACGCAGATGCCTCACAGCTGTCCGTTGTTTTTGTATTCTTATTCAGTCAGTAGGTAAAGTGAGAACTTATTTAGCATTTTTCAAGGAAGAAACTGAAAGGCATTCCAGGGAGCTAATGACACAGCCACGTATGGCAAGAAATCAAAATATGAGAGTCAAGAAAACCTTTAATCCAACTTTCTCAGACCAGGATGTCAGCTGAAAAAGACAACTGCTAACATTTTGACCTGAAATATCCACTGACTTGGTCAATAAGAATACCTTTTTGTATGTCTCTGTCACTGTACTGTCAAAAATCAATCCACCATGGGCCTCCACATAAAGATCTTTTAAGGTCAAAGGCCAAAGGTCTTTCTGAGCCATAAAAACCATGTATCTTTGTACTATTTTAAGCTATAAAGCCATAGAAAATGTGAAGTTATGGACAAATGTTGTGAAAAGTAGCAAGTGTCTTCATAATCTAAAATTGTATACAACTAATTGTATATACTTATTGTCATCTGTGTCTAATGATAACATTGTGAAGGAAGAAATAGAAAGGTACACTTTTTCTTTCCAATCACCACATAGATCTAGACTATGTTAATCTAAAACACTTTCTGCAACTGGTCATTTCGGTGTAACAAATTGTGAAGAAGGATGCTGCTCAGCACTGATGGCAAATATGGGCCTTTATTTCATCAGGAGTCTGATGTGAATATGATATAAAGCTAATATCATTTGACAGTGTTACAAGCGTACTTCTCATTCTAAAGGAGAACCTAGGCTACTAGAGCCTACTTCTTATGTGGGAAATATTTTTGTATGTGTGACAGATTTTTTTTTTTTTTGATACAGGGATGTCATTAAATGTAATGCCTATTTTTAAATTTCTTCAAGATATTCTTACTAAATGCAAATATTTAAATGGGGAAATTCCCAAAGGACGTGCATATCCATGCATTTTAATTTGTATAGAAACCCTTTGCTCCTAGTAGAGTGCTTGGGATATGATTAACTGCTGTACTATGACTAAAACATAATTTTATGTCTCTGATCATATGTATTTGTGTTTGTGTGCATATTTATTTACACAGATAATTTAAAAAAAATCTAAATTATGTTATTTGTAAATGCTATATTGAGGTATTTTTGTAGTTTTCTGGTAAGGGACCCTATATGGCTTCTACTGAAATTCTGCATTATGCCAAGATAAAGCAATTGAAACATACACCAGTTCTCTGAGAATTCTAGTACTAAAAGCTCAGGGACAAATGTCCCACAATGGAGCCTTTTCTCGACGTCATATTCATACATCTTATATCAATCACAGAAATAATCTATTTGACAGCTCTGTGTTTGGGGCATTGTGATACACAAAAGTTTCAGATTAATACACGAGCTCAGAGATATTTGCTGTCATGAAAATAACAGTTTTAACGCAGCTTGAGTGTTGTCTGTATTCGCAGTTCAAATTTAAGAAAAGCAATCAGGATTCAAACTTGTGGATATTTCTACTGTTACATACTGTTTTAAATAACATGATCCTTTTCTAGATGACATGTAGTTTTTCTATCATAGGACCAAGACAAAAATTAGATGGTGAAAAGAAAGCATCCTGGATTAGTCCCACGCTGGCAAATATATTGCTAAAGGGAGATTTACCCTCCTTCCTCCCAGCAGTACAGATGAGAAGTAGCAGTCTTATGAAGGTTTCTTCTTGTCTTTTTTTATTTCTGTCCTTACTATAACCATTGAAGGTCATCGCAGTCTTCTCAGTGCTTCTGCAGAGATTTTGGAGTATGGCCAGAGTATCCCCTTTTTGTGGGGGAGGAGGAGTCAGACAAAGGAGAAGAAGAAATAGGGTGACAGCAACAAGTCATTTGAATCACATGACACACGTGAGTGAGTTGCATCTTGCTTCTGCATTCCCATAAATTCAGTCTGGGATGTATAGGCAGGAATATCACCTGTAAGACATTGCAATTACCCTCCCATGTTCTTCAGGTTTGCAAAGTCTCAACCATAACAGTGTCCAATATGATTTGGGCCATGCATTACAGGGAAGATATAATCCAGCTGTGCATAGTCCAAAGAGAGTAATAAAATGATCAGAGAATGATCCAGAAAACGTCACACTTGGAGAAAGGTAGAAAGAGAGAAACCGAGAAAAGACTGGAGAGGCACATATACCTGGTGCGTGGCAGGACCCTGCAAAGAGGAAAGGAATATGGCAAATAGGAAGTAAAGGGATGGTTTAGGTTAACCATTGAAAAAACCCTGCTCTTGGAAGTTCTCACAAAGCACTGGAAGAGATTACATGTTGAGGCTCTGGAGTCCCTGTTAGAAAAGGCCTAGGTTAGACAAACATCTCCCAAAACTGAAGTAGATGTGATCTTCTGGTGTAGGGAGATGGATCGAGCAGTCTCTGGAGGGGTTTTTAGCTCTATTCTCTCTGATTGCATCTTTAGACCAGTATAAATCTACCACAGTTTAGCAGATTGTTACATTTGATAGCTTTTATAAGTGGCACAACCGTCAGGGTAAGCTTTGGGTGAACAATTCACATCTGTCAGCATTGCAAAAGCCATAACCATAACTGGCTCTAATTAGCAGCCTATATGGCAATTTTAGTGGTTAGGACAACATATTGGCTATAAAGGATGAATGATCTTTTCACCCCAGTCGGTGTTTCTTCAACTGAAGCTGGTAAGTCAGAGAGAGAAGCTGACATTGCTGCTGTCCATGATGTATCTTTTATTCCTTTGCTATACTGCGGAGGACGTGGGTCTCCGGGACTGTGCATTCAAAATCTTTCACAAGCACTGCTTTCATACACAGAATAACCTAGTTGTGCATTGGTGTTTTCTACTGAAAATTGTAGAGGTTTCAGTGGAGCGGATGAAGGGAGGAAGAAGAGAGATTTATGATAAGCAGGTAGTTAGCTGCTTTTCACCGAAGGCATGTAAATAGAGCAAAATTCTGACATCAGCACGTTTTCAAACTTAGGCAGTGTTGGAAGATCTCCTTTTAGGTCTGAGAATGTTTTTAGACAGAGTAGAAGGATGACCCAGGAATTCCTCTCAGCCTCATGAGTAAATATTTGCATCATAGGTTTCAAGAGCAGAGGAAAAGCAGTCTTACTTTGCTTCCTCCTCCCCCAACTCTGTGTCTGTCTCTCCATTTTCTACTATCCCAATGGCAAAAAATACACTTTCAGCTGTGATGAGTGCTTCCGATTTGTAATCCAGACCCGTCTATGTCTTTGCAGCCTGCCAAAATTGTGAAGGATGCTGGTCTTTGCCAGATGCTCATATCTGGGGTCAGAAAAAGGCTGATCTTTAGAATTCTGTCTGTGCTAAAGCCAGAAGGCATATGTGCTGTACCTGCCTGAGGGTCGCTGGAGATTGCAAGGCTGATATACTTCTGTCTGTCTTTTCAACCAGCTTCTTTGTTTCTCCCACACTGGAGCTGCATAAATTCACATTGCTTTCTTTGTTATATCTGTTTCATTTAAAATACACAGGAGGTCTTGTATGGAAAGTGAGGCATTTTGGAGCTTTGGCTCTGTTACCTCCCTATAAGAAAAACCCAAACAAATTAATGACAGAGCATTGAGGAGAGCTGTTGAGAGGACACCATTTAGAGGATGCATCAGACTGACCCAGTGGGTTGGGATACTGATGCAAATAGTGACTGCTTAAAGGCAAACCGAAGTGAACCCACAACCCACTGTAAATGAGGACAGGGAAACAGTGTGATTTATCTAAAATCACAGTGCATGTAATTTGATGAAATTAGGGGGAAAAAATGAATGCTCCCCTAATTTCCACACGCATATCCATCCCTTAAAAATCAGCAGGGCAACTGAAGTGGCATGTAAGCCCCGTGGCAACTGTCAGATAAATTACACAACAGGGAAGAAATCTGAAAGTAATGCAGTATCCAGCTAACCGTTTTTCCTCTTTCAGAAAAAGACCTTGAGCTGCTACAGTTGATTCTATTACAGAAATGCTACAAAATTTCTCACTGAGAAGGCAGATCTCTGGTTTTGTGCATGAATAAGCCTTTTATTTTCTAGACAGAGTGCAAATGGAGGCATAGTGAAAATTATTAAAGGGCACTAGCAAGGGAATACCAGTCTTTAGGCTAATTTTTGGGTAACTATTTCTATTTATTTTTTCATTAAACAAAGTCTGCAGTTGCACAGATTGTTGTTATGAAGTCCCTGAAGCCCTATAAAGCATGGTAATGTGAGTAAGTTTTCAGAATTTAGTAAGTCTAGCTCTGGGATTTTACTATTACCTAATGTTTCCATTCTATGGTACTATGAAAGCACTATAAATGGCACCTTTCATGAACCAGCTCTTCTGAGACTAGCAGGCTGCTTCTGCAGCGTGCTGGTGGATCTTTCTTAAAACACACACAGACACACAGTCGCACACACAGACACACAAACACACACACACGTACACTTTGACTGCTCCATTATGAAACCCTTCATAAGAAAGCAGAATTGTCCCACTCATACCCATTATATCTCATGACATTCTTAATACTGGCCATTGTTTGCAGAAAGAAGCTATTGTCTAAGATTGCATATCTGCTGACCAAAGCACATGTAATAAGCATAGCTTTGGACAAACTGAGCCTAGCCCCAGGGAACAGCTTAGCGGTGAGTTTGTTTGAATGTCCTGATTCAGTGGTGATCTCCAAAGAGGAAATGCCCGTCATTATGTAAGGATTGCCGTTTATCTCAAGTTTGAAAAAACGTAATTTGTTCCTTTGTGTCTATAAAGGAGGTGGTTCTTATTTAAACCAAGACACACTGTTAATGAAATATTGCCTGAATAGAAAAACAGAGAAAATAATCTTTCTGTGTTTTAGAAAAACCCTACGCTATCTTTCTAGCAAGAAATGAGCAGATAGTTCCAAATAAACTTTCAAGAGGGTACAAAGACACGACTTCAAAAGAGACAGAAAGCACATGTTGTCTGTACCAAGACAGTTGTGCTTTGACAATGATTAGGAAAAAATCATGTGACACTCAAAATGAAAATGCCAGAAATGATGTAAAAATAGCTTCAAAAAGTCACTGGAGCATTTTCTGTTTTTCTTATTTTACTCGTATTCAATGGACATTATTCAGCATCCAGTTTTTTTTTTTTTAAAGTAAATCAGAGCAGAGAACTGTTATTTATTAAATAATGAATTATTAAAGAATAATTATGTTTTTTCTGTTTCTGAATTATTTTTGAGGTAATTCTAGTTTTTGTGAAGAGCATACTAATTAAAATTATTCATAAATTGTTTATTTCTTGTTTGATTGTGTGTTTTCAGATTTAGTCTTCAGGGTTCTATCTTCTATGCTTAGATCCATAGATCCGTAGACCCACAGATTATGAAGTCACAAGGGACCATTGTAATCACCTAGCCTGGCATATGTTTTCAGTTAGAACTTGAGTATGAAATGTTTTGAAAAACATTTGGTCTTCCTTGAAACCATTTGTTAGTTGTTCCATTGGCTAATTACACTCACTGTTAAAAATTTGCTCTTCATTTCTAGCCTTAGATTTTTTAGCTTCAGCTTTCAGCCACCATATTTTGTTATACCTATCTTGGACCAAAGAGATCACGAGCAAAGTTTTTTTGTGTGTGTTTATGAACTTTGTTGTCACTCAACCTTCCCTCTCAAACTGAATTTATGGAATCTTTTGGTACAAGGAAAGCATTTTTAGTGGTCCTCTGAATCCCTTCAGTCCTTCAAAAATTTTTTAAACAGTGAAACAAGAATTAAACAAAATATTACAGGAGCATTTGCATGAAGGTCAAATGCTGAGATAACATGAACTTTGAGCACCTATTGAAGATGCTTTCTACATGCAAAGATTGTATCAGCCCGCCTGGAAACATCAACACAAGGGACCTTTGGTCAACATGACTATTCACACTTGACCACGTTAAAATACAATTTACATGTGGTCTTCCAAGCTGTGTACCGCTGGCCTGAACTCCTCGTGATTTATTATTATTGCAATAATACTTACAGTCTTACAAACTTTAGTCTTACAAACACTTACAAACTGTGACTGTTTTGTGATTTTTTTTTCCAGATTTTTAATAACACAATGAGTAAAATACAGTCAAGAGGAATTCTATATAAATGATCTCATTTTATAACAATATTTTGAGGGATATCCGTTATCCATTTTTAATCCAAAGGTGCCCTGTTAAATTTTAGTGTTCCACATTAATTTAATTTATCTAATTGAATGGAAGGTAATTTACAGCTGGAAGTCTAAGGGGGAAGACAGGGTTGATAAAATTTTCTTTATCCACCAACCCATAATCCATAAAAATGTAGTTTGACAGAAATTATTTTTCTGCATAGTTTCCTAGATTGACATCAATTGTATTACCTTCCTTTAACTCTTTGCCGAATCCTGTATCAGCTGGGACTCAACGCTTGTTTTGCCTGAGTTCAATGTCAACCTGACAGCTTATCATTACAACAGTGTTTTTGCTATCTTTTTAAAATATTTGCATAGCTTTTTATTTTTCTTACCTTCTGGAACTTCTATAGAAAAGCATTAAAAGAAGACCCAAGTTAGCCTTAGGGAGCACATCTGAAACTCTTGTGCATATTATTAACATCTGATTTGGAGAGGATTAGTATTCATACTTGCTGAGTAGCATTTCCTTAAATTTTTATGGAAGTGTTTTATTACCACCTATGAGAAATCTGCTTGTCTAGATTTTATCCAAAAAAGACGGAGGAAAATGTTGGAGTTTTTTGATCTGATTTAGCTGCTGCCATCACCTTCACCTAGGAAGTAAAAAAATCATAGTTAGGCCTCTATTTATTCTTAATATACGTTCCCAAAATATGCACTTCTTTAAAATATATACATTTCCATTCATCCTTCATCCTGACAAACCTTTTTTTCTCTTGGTTCCTTTTTGCTTGCAAATATTTTAGTAGAATAGGACAAGGTACAAAAAGAACAATAAAAGATGATCAATGATCTGGAGACTTTCAAAATGAGGAATTACTCATTTGACTGACACTCAGCCTTGTGAACAGATGAATGAAAGGGCATATGGTGCAGGTCTGCAAAACCATGTAGGAGCCAAGGAAGGTTAATAAGGAACATTCTGTATCTCTTTGACCATAAAAAAACAGGCAGTATCAGATAAAACTAACAACTGGCAACTGAAAACAGGGAGGGGGTTCTTTACGCAGTGTATAATTAAGCTGGGGAACTTTGTGCTGTTGGATGCTTGCAATGCTGAAAATTTATACGGATTAAAAAAGTGATAAATTCACATGGAAGGAAATCTTTTCCGGGCTGTTAAATGCGGAGACATTCACACCAGCTCAGGAAGTCTTTGAGCCACAAAGTAGTGAAAACTGCAAGTGTATTCTAGGGATTCATTGCCACAGGCGTGCCTTGGCCTGATACTCTTTCCTAAGAGCATCTGCTGTTTATTGTATTAAATTATCTCCCAACCTCTTGTCTTGACCTAAAATGGCATAGCCCTTCCTCTGCACCACAACTGAGCACTTTTCACCAATGTTACCTCCTGTGTACAGCTACTCAGCTATGTCATATGCTGTTGTTTATGCTCCTTGAGTAGTGAATATCTTTTTGTAAACAAAAACAACATAAAAGCAAATAAGTGCATGACAAGCAAAAACCAGCTAATCCACGTGCACAAATACCTTTCCTGGCATGTGAACATGGGTATTGTTTGAAACAGCCATCTCTGCAAAAATAGTGTGACCAAAAAGCTTAACTGGAAAAAAAAAAAAAAAAAAAAAAAAAAAAAAAAAAAGTATGATCAAAGATGAGCTAAACAGCTGCCATAAGCTGAAGAAAGACTCACAAACACGGCTTTTGTGCTCTCCTGCTGGCTCCAGGGCACAATAACTGCACCGAAGTTGATGTGATTAATTCAGAACTACACCATTGTAACATGTAAGTTTTAATCCAGTACAAAGTACAGATGAGATGTTTCCTATCTACTTATTGACCAATATTTTTTTGATGATCTTTTGCTTTGTTGTATCATTACTGCAATATGTGTGTGAGTATTTAATAGCATGGGCAGGTACTGTGGTGTCCTGGTGAAACTAGAGAGTAAGGTGTGAGGAATGAACAGCAAGAGCATTCGAAATGACTGATGTGGGGCTCCACTCTTTGACAGATGGGTTACAAAGCCATGCTGCGTGCAGTGATTCAGTGATTTTAGCCTGCTACCAGACTTCCCAGTGCTGCAGCCTGTCTGAGGTATATTGCAGGAGGTTAGATTCCTTGGGGACGATGAAGGTCATGTGAAGAAGCCTATTTCTCTCCATTGACTGCAGAGGAAGCCTCAGGTGATTAGGCTAGATATAGATATCAAATTTCTAGATGGCAGTTTATCTCAGTTTAAATCCCTAGAGGACTATTCATCTTATCTTAAAATATCTACCTGGGAAAGGTCAGGTGAATTGTCATGTGAAATGGCTATTTCTCTCTACTGACCACCGAGGCAGTTTAAGGTCAATAGTTTAGACTGAGACATCTACCTTTTATATGGTTAAAGCTGGAAATGAAGAATACCACCCTTTTGTTTCACGTTGAGTGGATTAAATGCCATGACAGCTATTCTCTTACACAGTACTAAATGTAGTGTTCCATGTTTCACAGGTTGGCAAGACCTGCAAAATCTTCGTTTTAAATGAGATTTCACTCAAGATAATGTCAGTGAGCAATTAAAATATTTTCAGGAATTTCTGTATTGCCCTAGGATCTTTATGACTGTACATGAGAGCAAAGGCATCTAAAGCTGGGACAAGAGAAACTATAAATACCAGATGTGTCTGTATGTGTGTCACAGTGAATCACTTCCAAAGGCAGAAAACAGTCCTAAGCTGTCTGCAGTGTGTGTAAAATGAGATTTCTCATGAATTTATGAGTTATCGTGATGCATAACCCAGTGCTGGCCCATTTTCTTAGCGTGAGACCAAAAGTATTTCAGAGAGTAATTCACCACTTTTTAGGGTAAACTGCTATTCTGCCAAAGTTAGAGTATTTCCACTGATTGGAAATATGTATTTCTAGTGGAATCACTTCAAACTGCTGTCATATTAACTTACAGGCCACCTTATAGGATTTTATGGGCATTTTCCTTCTAATCAAACCTAATAATGATGCTACATTTTAGGTTTGATTTAAAGAAAGTTATTTAATAACTTTAAATCTTATGTAATATTTTATACTCGATTACTTTTTTCAATTCTGAAATGCAATATTACGCTTCAATACTTTATTAATTTCAATATTATTAAAAAATCTTTAATAAAGTCCTTTTGCCATTTGTAAACCAAAATAATTTTGGCTTCTGAACAACACTTTGAGATATTAATCTTGATTCTCTACCACATGCCAGA
>NW_010408620.1:68573-83175 GCF_000710305.1 Buceros rhinoceros silvestris | reverse complement strand
TTCCCTACAGCTCTGGTGTTTTGGCTATTTAGAGTCTCACTGACAAACTGAATTGTCAATGGAATGTATTCATTCATTTATATCAACAGTATTGTCCATGTCTGCTTTGTTTTCCTCTGAGTCCTTATTTTTTCATCAGCAGCTTGGATGTGAATCAGTGTCTGCTTATTTTCTAAAGGAACTGTAAAGGGAAGGGCTGCTAATTGTCTCGTAAAAATATTTGTCAGGAAAATATGTTTGTTTTAAAATGTTGTTTTATCCATCAATGATCTCATGCCTTAAAATTTTCATCTTTGAAAAACGTTTAAATTCTCACAAAGTTCAGAACGTTATTATACAGCCCGGTGGGCTATAAAACCTAAATATAGATTCAGGGCTTGTCCATGTTGACCCTTCCTCTTCTGCCCATATCTTCTCATTTCCTGGATGTCAAATAGTAATAAGGAAAAAAAGATTTCAATATAAGTTGAGGACCCTCTCAACATTTAAGTAGAGTATTTAATTCAGTTATTAAGAAGTCTGTAAAAATGCAAAAGTACACAGAATACCTACTGAAACAGTCAGATAAGAACCTGAAGACCTCTGATGGGTTCTGGTAGTCTCTTTGTTTCCATGAATAAAGGAAATCACGGAAACATAATGTTTTGGGTTGGAAGGGATCTTTAAAAGTCATCTAGTAAAAAAAGGTTTGTTTGAATTTTTAAAATATTTGTTTGAGTTCTTAGGATTTCTCATAAGGAGCAGGGATGCAACAGTTGCATCAGTTGACCAAAGGCAACTAACTAGTCCCCAGAAGATGAGTCTGTTTACTTTCTCATTGATGCTCATCTATCTCACAGAGGTCTCTTTTTGAATAGATGAAGTTATAGCAAAATAAAAGTTGTAAAAAAAGTCATAAAACCACATTTGACACACTGTTGTGTGAAGAAAATGTTAGGTGACAATACTAGACATCACCAAACCAGAAATAAGTTTCACAGAACTAGATAGTAAAAGGTTTTAAAAGGGACCTCTCTTAATCCTTTTCCCTCTGTTCCCAAATGTAGCTAAAAACATACTATTCTGTGTACACAAGAATTGTACCTTATTTCACAAAAGTGGAGGACTAATGGAAATTTAGAAGGAATGTCTGTATCTTTTCAATACAGAAATTACCTAGGAAGGTGTGGTTACTTTTAAGGTATTTCTGGACACAGAATCCTGGGTTTTTTTCTTTATTTGTGAAACAGATGATGGAGAATGAGGCCCATTATTGGAACCATGGGTAGTTGCATCTCCATTTGTTATATACATGAATAAAATTATTAATGTTTGTTTGGGAACAGTCCCTCTAGCTTTCTTTACGTGTACAATCTCCCTGGGTACCAGAGTCTTACTTCTGTCTTTTTGTAAGGCTATGAAATACATTGTTTACTGATGTGACAAATAAAACTGAATTTCATTTGTATGATTTGAGAGATAAGTAAAGCTGTATACTTGGATTGTTTCTTATTCTGCTTAATTCACAGTATTAATTTTGAAACCAGCACACATTCTGAACTGAAGGTGGCTCCAAGGTGGGCAGTAGTTCAGGGAGATGCAAGAAAATGTTTTACAAATGTGTAAAATGTCATTTTGGTGTCCATCTCAATTTTTTTTTTTTAATTAAAAAAAAGGGAAAATCTTGAAAATCCTTGGAGGATGGACAAAAATGCTTGACACAGAGAGAAAATTAACATGTATTTACCTGGTAATCTAAACATGATTACACATTGTACAGAGAGCCCAGCTTTAAGATAGCATTTACAATCGATCATAGTGAAGTCATAACATCATTAAAAGTTGACTGTGAAGTCACAGCACTATTTGGATCCTTGACAGCCACGCAGGTCTTTGGACAAGCCCTTGAGCCACAGGCACACTGAACTCTGTGCTGCCGCCGGATACACAGGTATCTGTGCCTCCTTCCTTTAAAGCTTTGAGGAATACTATTGACAAGTCTTGTGGATCTCAACCTTTTTCATATACCCGTGAGAGGGGAACTTCATAAATTCTATCTTCAGAGAAAGCAAAAGAAACTATGGTTGGGAGCTGAATATGGGAAAACTAAATTTGAATATTTGGGCTATAAACATAGGAAAAAATCTACTTGAAGGTAGATTTTTTTTTTTTTTTTAAAGACCCTTCTGGTCTTTATCTTTAGTCATGAACCCCTACCTGGGCTTGGTATGAAAGTCATTTAGTTTAGGTAACTAGAATTGAGTTTAGGTACCTTAGGTGTACAGGATGTGATATTAGGTCATCCGCCAGGCATAGCAGTAATCCAAACCTGATGTTCCAATCCTTTGAAAAGAAAAGCCTATCAGATTTATTCTCTGCAGTTTATTTCATTACATAGTGTTATTTTATCTGTAGTGGTTGCAGAGGGGTAATAGTGCACAAAATTTATTATTTGCATATGTGGTCAACCAAGGTTTGGCCAGAGAATGGAGAATTTTTTTCTACAGGAAATTGCAAGTTGTTCAAAATTAAACTTCAGTTTCACTTCATACCCCTAAAAATTAACTAAATTATTTAGAGCAAAGATAGCTAAAATCCAAATCTTTTGACCAAAAATATGTCAGGAATGCAGTAGAATAGTTCTGTGGATGTAACATCATGTGTTTGTGCCAAGTGAAACACTGCAGAACATACTCAGCAGTGCTGGTGCAGGACCGTCACTGAGGCCTCCCAAAATTTAATCTCTGGGGTGAAGGGAATGACATATTAGAATGGACACAAGCCAGTACTGCTTTATGCATTCCAAACTGATGTAAGACTACATGTGAAGTCTGAATCATATAATTGAACAAATTGAATTGAATTATGTAGAAAAGCCCTTAAAGAGCAATTTTAACTGACGTTAAGCGTTGAAATCAGGATACCTCTTGACCAAATGTCAGTAGTCAACATAGTAGTCACAGTATTTACAATTGCAGTAGTCACCAGTGCTTAGTTAAATAAAAATGTCTGGTTTTAGTAATATCTCTTCCCAGTTTCCTCATAAATACGAGAGCTGCTCTGAAAGTAACTCCTCCTATTTTATTTTGTTGACCCATGACATACATCAGAGGCAGATGCTGGTGGTGTGGCAGTAGAGATTGAACCTTCCCGCCAATATTCTGTTACATTTTGTTGCCGTGGTGTCTAACATGGGAATGTGTATCATAAATAGGAAGTGTTACTTTGAGAGCAACCTACATAAAATTAAGACAAACTGAGTAAATTGTGGGAAATATATCTGAGGGCAAATATTGCTGTCTGCTCCTGAGGGAAATAATAAACTTTCATCCTAATCAAATGAAAGCCAGCAATTTAAACACAAAGTCAAAAGCATAGATACCCATTCCAGACTGTTTTGGCTTGTACAAGTTCAAAGATCAGAGAACAGAAGGCTTTGTTATATTTACTCTTAGGCAAGTTTTTTCTGGGAAATGCACCACCTTGCAATTTTGTCATACCTTGCAGAGTGGGTCTCATTCCCTGAGATCAGTTATAGTTGGAAGAATACCAAGAAATAAACAACAGAAGGAAACAAAGTTGACGGCTCTTTATTTTTTTTTCTTGGAGGTATTACTGAACCTAGGACCAAACTGGTGCTAGAGCTGTTAGGTGGCACAAGGCACAGGATTTTTGACAGGTAAGATGTAAAATTAATACCAGGGCTGTTAAATGGCTCATATATATATATATATTTTTACAATTAAAAGGCTTAACTACAGCATCCTAGCCAGACTCTGACCCAGCTCATTACATCATAAACTCATGAAGCTCATCCTGTAGAAAGTATTATATCTTTCCTCTCCTCAGCTGTTTGTTAAGTGTCATTGCGCCCTGGCATGCAGCTGCTGTGTCCCATTAAAGAAATGGTTTAAGTTATACAAAACATAGTATTTAATAACATAGCAAGCTGCTCTGTGGTTCTGGATTAATAGAAGGGCTTTGCTTTCTATTTTATACCTGATCCTTCATGGTTTTATTTCTCTGTCTTATCCCCCTCCCTGAAGCTTTCAGCCATTTTTTTCAGTTTTATGCTCCCGTCCTGCCTTCATTCTCTCCCTCATTTCATTGCTGCATCTTACTGCATTCAATACTTACAGCTCCTATGCCCAGATACAAATAATTTCCAGGGAAGAATCTCACTCTCCCTTTCTCTCTCTATGTATGCTTTTCACTTTCGTGGTTTCAGGGAAAACCTGATAATGTTATTCCAGTGAATCTTCACTGCAAGCTCAAACACCGGAATTTTTAACATCCTGAGTTCTAAATTCAGATTGTGACTTTGGCGGGTACTATTTTTGAACTAGAGATTTTATTTTATTCTAACACTGTTTAACAAATCCCTCTGCAGCATGAGCACACCTTCTTTTAATGGCCCTTGTTTCCTTACAGAAAGATTTATAAAAAATAAGAGTTCATCAGTCACCTGTTTATGAAGAGATGTCAGTCCTTTTTTCCTACACTCACACATCTGCATTGTAGACAACTTCCTCCTGATAAAGGGCTACCCTGCCAGCAGACCTTCTCCTTAGAGGCATTGCACATCTGTATGGCTTCTGGAGGAAGTATTCAACCCAAAATCTCTGGTGTAGTCTCTTCACATTTAAGATCTGGCTCATGATTTCTAAAAACTTTTGGGATCATTAAAGGCAAATGGGAAAAAACAAACAAGGAACTTCCAGTACCACACTGGTGCTTTCACAAGTCTCTTGTAGACTCTGCATGGAGTCTGGAACCAAGATGCCTACTGCATCTTGAGTTTTGGTACATGCAGTGCAGTATTATTACTCTTGCTCCTCCTTGAAACACCGTGATGAAATATTTTCTGATAGTCAGGTGTTGTTATTAGCAGCACATGCATATTTTTCAACTACAGACTGGTACTTTCTTGGTGGGCACATGTTTATGTGCCCACACACAAATACAGAGTAAAGTGAGAGAAATGTAACACATGAGAACGAGTGGTGAAACTTACTGTTTTAACAAGTTGGAAATGAAAACATAATGTGGTACACAACTCATTAATTAATTTTATTACAACTTAATGCCAATTTTTATTGGATGTTTTTATTGGATTAGAAATTGCATTTTGAGATTATGTTAAAAATGTGATGGTGTTTGCCTATTCTCACAGTAGATGTAAACTTTAAATGGTCTTATTTTAATATGTATTTCTTCTATAATTTAGCTTTTGCCATTTGGCAAACTCTTTAGAGTCAAACATTTGGCATAAAATCAAGTCTAACTCTTTGCAGTCAGAGATTAATGATCTGCCCATAAAGTTTCTTTACTGTATGGTTAAATCCCTTAGCATCAAGTGCTTCCACTTACTAATGTTACTTTAGCAGTTTGTAAATGACATTAACAAAGAGCTGTCGTTTTATGGTGGTCCTGTGGCAGAACTAGATCCAGCAATGCTGCCTCTTCTTCTTTCTTGCAATTAAAAAAATATTTAAATCCAAATGGTACATCTGTCAAGGAAATGTCAAAAAGAAAAAACTAATAGGAATATCCTTTTGTATGCTCTGAGAGAATCTTATCATATGTATAGGTTTAGTGAACATGCACTGTCAGTTGATGCAAGAAGAATTAGCAATCCTGCAGGAGTTTTCGTTGATTTAGACAGTGATCAAGAGAAGACTCTTTACCACTACTGTTTTCCTTTTTTTCTTCCTGCCACAGAGAACCTCTGTTCTCAGATGAAGTCGGTGTGTCAATTCATAAAAAGGGGAGGCATCTCTGATGTAACTGGCTAACGTCCAGTTTTAATAAACATTTAATTGATCCAAGTCTTTAACTGTTGTTAAAATGCATCATAGTATATCACATTGAATACTTGAAACTTTCAGTTGTATGAGGAATATAGCAATAAATATAGAGACATTAAATTATGTTATTAAAGTAAAGGTTTAACTTAGGTGATTTCTGCTATACAAATACAAGTTCTGTTGACTTCAACGAAAGTTTTCTAAAGGAAAATCTGACTTCTTGGGCTCATTCTTTAACTTGTCTGATCAAAACTACCATATTCTAGCCAAAGCACAAAAAGGTTAACTATTTAATTTCAAGCCTCCTAATGTAATTGGTAAAGTTATTCTTTGCTTCCATTTTTTAAATCGTTACGAATTCCTCCATGCATTCTCCAATAATTATGCACCACCTATGAAGTCTCATGAGAACAGTTTGTACTCTGTTTCACTGCGTCAGTGATACTCTGCACCCATCAGGATCAAGTCTAGTGCATGAATCAGAAGTTAGGATGATTCCTTACAGAACCGCAGGTGTGCACAAGTACACATTCGTTGGCAGGGTAAGGTAAATGTCTCTGGTAGAATCACTGCAAGACATGAAGGGCAGTGTAATCCCGTTGTATTGAAGAAGCAGTTCTTCTGAGGCCTGCATTAACACTATTTCACGTTAAAAACAGTTTAATGCAGCACTTCAATCACTTACTACTTCATTAGCATATAGTTCGTACATATGCAATACATACATTTTGGAACTTTATTGCTTGGTTATTACAGTATTTATTTTCTAACTGTCCATTTTGCAATGCCCATTTAATTTCATGGGTTTTAAACTGAAGTTAAAGCACATGGCTGGTTTACTGTATTTTAAAATCGTCTCTACGTTTCTGTGTTGGTCCTACAGGCTTACATGCAGATACACCTGCTGTTGATTCTATTAACTTCTTTACTGGAATATTTTTCCTTGTCTTTCTATTTCTTGCTCATGCAACCGCATTGTATTTGCAGGACCCACTCGCATCCTCCAGGTACTTATACAGACTACTTGTGAAAAGAAAACAAATGCCAAGGTCTGCAATCTTTCCACATCTCACAGCTCCACCAAAAGAGAATGAAACATGGGGAGTCTTGGAAAGTGGAGGTTCTATTAAAAAAATACAAGTGGACTGCAGAGAACTAATTACAGTAACAGACCATACTGCTAGTCTGATCAATTGTTCCTATTGGGCAATCGACTGAGATATTAAAAAGCCACATACCTGCAGACAGATTGTGCCTACAGGTTCACAGAGGGGTGGTTTCTCCCATTTTTTCTGTATGGGATATGGGTTTGGGATATGGTTGCATGAATGGAACTGCCCTCAGACAGAAAACAAGCCTAAACTTGAAAGTAAGAGCAATGGGGCATTTGTGCAACAGCGGTCTTCTGAGAAATTATCTGCTTTGTGTAAGGAAGAAATTGATTTTGTGAGGAATTGGGATAACATTTTGACCTGTATAAAAGACTCAGCTCAGACTAAAGGATTATATGGTCAAAATTTGTTTGCCTAAGGACATCTAGAATTTTCCCAGAATATCCTGTTTATAACACTGTGGCTTTAGAAATAAGGAAACTTGACTACTGTCTGCAACATGGTAAAATTCAATCTTTTTAAGTGCAAAATTTCCACTGGAGTCAGTGATACTAAGATTTTAACCTCTAGATATTCCAGCAAAAATGAATTTAACTGTTAAAGCATAGCCTTCATAATGCATTTCATTTCAGATTTCATTGGACCTCACACAAAAATGACTGATGGAATGGAATAGCTTTAATTAGCTGTCAGAAATACATTTCCAACATGTTTTGGGGAAAATGTGCTTTTAAGCAAGTGCACATTTTTGTTACATTTTTGTTGCATGTGATATTTGTGCAACAGTGCTTGACCTATCAATATTCAAATTAGATTTAAGCTATTTCATTGAAGGAACGTTCTGAAGCTCTTAAGTAACTTGAAATACATTTAGAAGAAAATCCTGGAGTTACTAAAGTCAACAGAAATTGTATTACCGATTTAAATAGGAGCAGAATATAACTTTTTCTTGTTTTATGCCTACCTTCAAACAAATGCAGCAAGGCTATTCTATTCTTCTTCCTACTCTTTTGTAATAGCACATGTATCAAAGAGCGTCCAAAAGATCATTACCAGAAAGAGCTCTGTTCTCAATATACATTTCCTGTGAGTCTGTGTAGTGAGATGTAGTTCAGGTGCTAAATTTGAAATATTAACTGTATGTAAGATTTTCAGAAGAACTTCTATTAGTTATGTGTGTTTCCTTTGAAATTACGGGGATTTTTTACTTTGACATAATTTGGAGCAGGGTTAGGAAGAAAGGTGAGGGCTTTTGAAGATTCCAGGTTATGACTAAATTGGCATATGGTACAGCCCCATTCCCTTTGATGTTGATAAAACCCTCTTTCGTTTACTTCACTGGAACTTGGTGGTTATGTCACAGTATTTATAGCAGTGCTAAATTACATAAGTATTACAGGCTGAGGTTTTAGTGATTTGTAAGATTAAATGAAGGATAAAATATTGATCTATTTCCAGTGAATAACACCTTAAAAGCAGTTAAATAGACTTCATTGGAATTTGTTATGTGGTAGTATGTTGGTGACTGTGAATAAGATTATTAGAATCTGCTCTAAAGGGGGAAAAGAAAAGCAATATTTATCTTGTAAAGTGTACAGGAGTACTTACTACACCAGCCAAATGACAATAACTTTCTCCCCATTAAATATATGTAGTATTACACAGAAAAATTAATGGAACAAGAATGAAATTAAGATTTGCAAAGTTCTGGTTTTACCCAGAAACAGTGAGCTGAGTAAACATTTAAAATAAATAATGATTACTTTACTCATTTTAGTGCAGATGATAAAAGTGGCACGTACAACAGCAACAGTTGTGGGTTATAGCTTGTAAAATTATTATGGAATAAACACAGTAATTTGATCACTTTTACTGCTTGTTGTTGCATTTTGTAAGTTTCATATAGGTAAGTTTTATGTATGCAAAATTCATGTAAAATTTCCGTTACACATGCTCAACTTAAGAATACGTTGTCCTGTTCAATGTTATTATTATTATTCTTTTAACATATGAAGTATAATTTAGCTGTTCCCCATTTCTTAAACCAGTGTACGAAATATAACACTAGTTCTAATGCTCCTCTAGTGATGCTTTGTATGTGAAAAACTACTTGCTTTGCTGACCTTCAGTTGGCCCTTAGATAACTTGCCATCCTTTCCTGCAGTTTTCTCACCTTGTGTGATATGTAGACCAATACCTGCTCTAAGATGGAGATTAACCAATAGATGACTCAAAAAGCTTAAAAGGGAAAAAAAAAAGTATTTTATTCTTACCACCTTCTGTATACAGTTGTTCGAAGATTCTGGTGAAATGGAGGTGATTTATACTTATATTGTAAAAAGGGAATTGAGCCACAGGTAAGTGAAGTTAACTGAATTTTTTGGTGAGCTGAATTGCCCGGGAGGAGTGCCAGACTACCATCTGCTACATTGCTTCCTGACCACGACAAGATGAATGCGGAATGCAGGTTTCTAAATGTAAGATGGAGCATCTTCTGGTTTTCTGGGTGCCTGCATTTACTGAGCCTTGATATATTTGAACACCACATTGCCCATTTTGCCCCATTAGCTATCCCTGTTAGTTTTTTAGTGACTGGGAGTCAGCCTAGGTTTTGTCCAAATTTTCAGAGGCCCAGTCTGCCAGGTCTGCTCACAACATGTATATTATGCAGAACACACCACACGTAGGTGTAAGCGTAGCTAAATGGCCATTGCCATTGTGGAAGGACTTTTGTTGGAGAACACAGGGTTAGTAGTTTCCCTACTTTATTGTATGCACTAACTGATTTTCTAACATACTTATCCAGAAAGTAAAACCCCTGTATTCAGTATCCTCTTGACCTGAGATTTAAATCACCTACTCCCTGAACACTGCCCTTATAACACATGGCAAAGGATTATGGCTGTTAATTTGTATGCACAATTATTAGCGTCCAAATATTTTATCATATCCTCCTAGATCTTGTTGCCAGTCCTATGTCTCCTGTTTCCTAAATAAATGTCTTATGAAAAAAAAGACTCATGAATAAGAATATTGTGTTGACTGGTAGGAAATATTGCCTTTCAGGTGCTAATGAGTCCCATACCTTTGGTCTACAGGATAATAAAAGTACTAAATTTCATTTTTCTGATAATTATGCACTTCTTACACTGTGAAGTTCGCACGTATCCCAGGTACCTAGTGCACCAGTAGAGCCAGAATAGTTACAAAAATCCTACCAGTGAGAGACTGAGTTTGATAGAGGGCATGGATCACCTCATTACATCTGAAGATGAAATTTTGCACTGCCTTTGGCTCCTAATTAGCAAAACAGGCAATCAGATGTTTTTATATGCAGTTTAGAAACAAATCTACTGTAATCTTTAAGGTTAATTCTTTAACAAACCAAGCAGAATTCAGTGGGTTTTTTCCTTTGATGAGACAATTTGCATGATCTAGTTTATTAATGCAGTGTATGTTAATTAGATTCTTAAATACTTGTAACAATTTAATGGTTTAAAGCATTTTTTACCATTTAAATTTCACAACGGCATACATGTTTCTATTCCCTCTTTTGCTCTTATAAAACTGGAAATAAATGTGGAGGGTAGAACTTGTAAGGCATGAAGGCAAATGTAATCTCCTATTGGCAATAGTTGTCTTGCAGAAAGACTCGTGAATGTGCTGGTTTTGAAAGATTTTAAGAAAGTCAGAAACTGATAGCACCAGTTAGAGCCAGGCACGACACAGGCAGGTGCTGAACAAGCTTCCCCAGCTCAGCTTCTGCCAATGCATGTCTTTGCAACCTGCAGCATTGCAGCTGTTCTTCTCCGTGCCAAGTTGCGTGGTGGTGGTCAGGGGATTTGGAAAAAACATTCTCTGCACAAATACAGTTCAGGTCTCCAAAGGGCAGTGAATTAACCCACTGTATCAATTCCAGTGTAATGAATTTTTAAATTCCTCTTCCTAAGCACAAAAGCTCCCTGTTTTTCTGCAGGGCACAGCAATGAGCGTCCTTTTCATTCTTCCTCCAACTCAATGCTACACTTTGATCTTTGCAGTTTTGCTGGAATATACTGCTCGAAAAGATAAGCATAGTTTTCTTATAGAAAGAATAATTTTCTTTGAACCATATTTATTAAATTAACAAGGTGAGAGAAGAAGTATTTAATAATTCAAGGGCAGATTCTCTACCCTTTGAAGCAGTGATGAGCTCTCTGTGGTGTCTAGTGATCTAAGTTAGTGCCAGCAATGGGTGTGCTAGGAAGAGATATTTGTCTTATCTGGCTGTTGAAAGGGTACTCACCTCCTTAACTAGTTTGATATGTGATTTATAGTACTGCAAATGGGTCCTTGAACAACTATATTTTGAAAGAGATCTGTTTTTTTAAAACTAGATCACGCTTTCTGTCCTGAGCCAACAGCAGCTGTGTAGAAGAGATGCAAGACTTTAGCTCATTGCTGTCCTTGATCTATGGGATCAAAGTTGTGAATTAGTTGATGGTAAAAGGTAGTTATGATGATTTAATCAACTATCAGAAAGTCTACTGATTCGTTGATAACTACTCATATTCATGTTCTCCATCTTTTTCAAGGACAGGGTTTTAATTCGCTGTGTTTTATGCTAGAACTGAAGTGGGTTATCAGTGGGTGTGTGATAGGTGTCCTGGGCTGTGTTGACATGCAGCAAACAGTCGAAACAAATATTCATCGTGTTTTCATGTTGAAATACACAATGGATCAACCCACTGATATAGATGATCTCCAGTTTCAAAAATTTCACTCTTTTCATTCTGGGATAAAATTGCTTAACAAGTACAGTTTTTTTACTTACTGCAGCTTCTCATTTTTAGGTTTGAACACAATGGGTAACGATGAGACTTTGAATGACAACCTTGTCGCCATTCACTCTGTCCCTTCGATAAGAGTTATCAAAGAGTAGTGGGAAAGGGATATTTGTAAGGTTTTTGTTTATTTTCTTGAGGATCAGGTCAAGCTGGGTCGCAAAATCGCAACGCTATTTTCCATTCCCTCCCGCAAAAGAACCCTCACTCTGCACAAACAATTTTACCCTTTTCCCTAGAAAGAAAAGATTGATTTTTTCCTTTGGCTGTTTGTTTTCCCTTCTTTGGTGAATATTCCATATTATCCTAACTACAGTTCCATTTTCTTCATTTAAATGAAAGGAAAAAGTTAAAATGTTAAGAAATAATAAACTTGCTTAGGAAAGTGGAGACCGAAAAGGAATACCAGGATATTTATTTGTTGTCTAGAGATAATATTTTCCAAATAACGCAGGTTCCATCACAGGAATAGTGAGGGACGTATTATTTATTCTCCAGAGTTCCTTGTTCTATTAATATGTTTAGTCATTTGCTGTTTATTGATGGGAGTTCTTTTCAGAAGGGAAACTATGCTCAGCGATGTCTGATAGTGTTTGCTGAAAGCCTGAAACTGTCAATGAGGAAAGCAACAGCTTGTGTATGTTTTCTGTATATAGTAACAAAGTCAGAAACTTTAAATGTTGGAACTATGTAATATTTTAATTAGCTCAAAACGTGAGAATAGAAATGGTGAAAAAGAAGCAAATGCTGTGTTCCTTCCACCCACCCCTCACAAAACAAACAAACAAACAAAACACCAAAATGCCAAGCCAAAAAACAACAAAACCCAAACGACATTATTCTTATATTCTTAAAATACACAGCATTTTGATGAATGTGGAACATTTTTCCTTTGGGGAAAGAAAAGCAGTTGAGTGATACAGCAAAGATCTATGAATTAAGGTGGATCAGTCTTTAAGAACATACTGAATGACCCCGGGAGGAATTTTTCAAAGTGGAAGAAGCTAGATATTTCATCTTCCCAAGGAGCTGTACAAGTTTCAAGTTTGAATTGCGCCACAGAGATGAAGATATTCTATTGCCCTGGGCACACCAGAAGAGGAAAACTTTACCCTGAAAAGCTTGTGATCTAAGACGTGACAAACAAAGAGCGAGAGAAAAGAATAAAAGAAGTGGCTTAATCACTGGTATCCAAAAAGTATAGATGTCCTCCCGGTCCCATTCTGTGTTTGGTTCCCTGAATGACGGTAGCCAGATTACCCATGCGCTGGCTGATATCCATGGAGCATCTGTATTCCCTGGGATGAGCCCCTCCAGTCCAGCACCTTTTCTTGGTGGTGTTGGCTTGCAGTTGGCTGGAGAGAGAAGCTGAACAGCTGTTGGATTACTCCTTGTGCAGCTGCTCATATCTGGGTATTTAAGGACTTGCTATAGTGTGACTTCAGAGTGCATGGAAGTCTTTGGAAGTGCCCCAAAGCTGGCATCCCATCCACAGCTGTGAAAAAGTTGGACAAATCTTAGCAGGTAATTAAATCTACAAGAACATTTATTTCCCCACTTCTGAGTATAATTCTACAAAATGCTGAGTCCTTGAACATTGCATCTGAGCACATGGAATGAACTGAATTCAGTAGGCTCATTTCATTTATAATACTGCTTTATATCTAATATGAGAATCATCTTAGTTACAAAACCTCCAGCCAACACCGCCCTAAGAAGGTCTTTAGTACACAAAGTACTAAATAATATTTCAAGCTGTATTACCTTGCTTACCTTACATGAACAAATATAAAATTAACAATAATTACCTTATCTACATAAGGAGAACTAGCCCTTCAAGATACCAGTGCTCACGATGGTCTTGCTGCATTCAGCAATGTTGAGAGTTTTAAAACCCACTGCTTAAAGTAGTGGAGAATTATCTTTCATAGCAGGAGATTATCACAGTTACAGCTCTGTGCATGGTGAAGCACAGCCTTGAACACATGACCCAAAAACACTCTTCATAAGATGACATCAGTTGCTTCTTTAGGCAATGCATTAAGCGTACTAAACCCATGACCTATACATACATTTCTTTAAAAAGTGGGATCAGCTAAGGCCTTACCAATGCATAGTTTTAAACCCTTGTGGGTGAAGAAATCAGCACAGCATATTATTATACACTCAATAAAAACAGCGCCCCAGTGCTTAATAAGCTGCTTCAACTTGTGTATTAACACTACAAAAACAGTTGATTTACTAACAAACATTGAAATACAAAACTTAACTTGGGAAGCATTAGCAGGATATTTTTTTCTTTCTGTAAATCTCCACTGATCTTGCAGCAGATGAACCGGTGGCTCAGCAGCAAGCAAATAAACATGTCACTTGGGGACAAGCTATGTGAACCTATTGACAATCATGTTCTATCACTTGATGCAATTGCACATGATAAGGAAAGGTATTTTGAAACAAGGATGTCACTTATTCTCAAGCTTGTCTTGAGACTAATTTTGCAGTTTGTTGGGTGACAGAAGACGGGTTGTATGTGATCAGAGACCAGAAACAATGAGAAAAGCAAAACACCAAAGCTTTTTATGATTAAAGACAGTTAACATAAATTCCAAAAGAAGCAGCGTATCAGGAGGAACAGTAAGTACAATATAATAGACTCACTTCTAAAGAAATTCTTCTCCAGTACCCAAGAAACACACACATCCCTGACAAACTAAATGACAGGAGAGGAGACACGGAAGCACAATATGATTAATTACAATTTAAAAATAAGCCCTGTCTTCTAAGACTTGTAATCTAATTAGCAAATAAAATACATGGCCTTTAGCCGAGGTGAGTCAGGTAAGCTATCAATGTGGAGGGCAAGCAGAGAAAAAAGAAGGAT
>NW_010408620.1:60175-68515 GCF_000710305.1 Buceros rhinoceros silvestris | reverse complement strand
GGGAATGCAGAGTAAAAAGAAGTCTATATTACATAGCCTAATTTTTTAAAGACATATTCTGTATTTTAAGTAGACCAAAGCCTGTACTTTTGCAGGCTGAACTATAACTTTCAGAAGTTGAGGGAGCAGCTTGCAGTGGCCAGCATTGCTTTCTAACATTTGTAAAGGTTTTTGTTTTGTTCCACCCCTCCCCCACCCCCCCTAAATCACAGCCATAAAACATGATTTTTTTTTCCAGCTTAGGACCAGCTCAATCCACAGAGGTAATGTTGCCCTGGTATCTACACCTGAGCTCTCCTAATGATGGAGAATGTTACTTCAGTTAAAAGCTGTCTCCTATACACCCTGCATACTCCACCAGTTATTTTTCTTTCTTTGCTGCAGGACTTTGTCTCTTCCCTTTTGCCATTCTTCACCAAGTCCCTGCAAGAAAGTGTGGTTTGCTAAGACCACTAGAGCTGTGTTGCTGTACGCTTTTTAGAGCGGATTGACTTGTGTTTCAGAAGCTGAACAGCCAAAGGATTTAATCTCGCATTCTCGGAGTACATTTCAGAGTAAAAGTAGTGAAAACATGGCATTAAAGCAGTAAAGAAGGGGACCCAATTTAGAGGCAGGAAGCCAGATGTTAATTAATAAAACTAACATAACAGGGCTCTTTAGCTTGCCGAGAACATTCTCTCAGCTGCCTGTTTGTAGGCTGCTCCCCAGTTAATCAGTTCTGCTGCATTAAATTTCTTTAAAAGAAATTTTCTTCCCTGGTTGCTTAGAGGCCTCTTGAATCAAGCTGAAAGCTCCATGAGGGATGGGGAGCCAGGCCAGCGAAAGTAATTTATAGAACGTTACAACTCTCTACTACTACCTTCAGCACAGTTCAATTTACGTCTGCAGATGTCCCTGCCTGTTTCACACAGACAGTTAGGTTCATTCTGTTGTGTAGGGCTCACATAGGTGGCTCTGTGTCGTGGGCCGTGTGAATTTTTACTCATCAGGTTGAAGTGGTACAAACCCTGGAGCAAGGGTGCAATAGTACTTATAGGACTGATGTGCTGCTTCTGTAGCTTCTTCTATATGTTGGGCATTATACCACTGCAAGTGTAAGTGACTGTTTGAAGCAATGGGTCTTAAAATTATTGATTTGTCCTTAAGTTCCTATTTTTTAAATCTCCCAGGAACAAACTTCACACTGTATATTAAGTCAACCAGAATAATGTATTGCTTTCAGCTGTTCACTGAAGGGAAGTCAGGGCCAGCAAAGAAGAATGTAAAAGTTTATTAATCAATAAAATCTTTATTAAGCAATTTGATTGGGTTATTTCTCTATCAAATGTACTTTAAATTATGCTTATATTAGGCTAGTGCCTAGATACTGCTCCAGCTCTTGTGTCAGAATAAGCAAACATTACTCTCAAGGAGACACTCTGCTCCAGAGGCTACAGCCTTAGTGTATGTTTGTTTAAATACACAGGCTACCTGTATGTGGCAAAAAATTTATGTATTCTTCCAGAATGTAATTGATAATAATACTAAAGCAAATACTCTATTTCCCTTCCAGCAATAATTTAAGAATTTTTTGCAGATATATGAGTGAACCTAGCTTAATGAAAAGTGATGTCTTCTGAAGTATTCAGAGGATTATAGGGAAGAATAATTTAATTGCCGTTGTATATCATTCATGAGTTAGAAAAGTGTAGAGCTTCAGTCACTATATGTAATTAAAATTATTCCTTTTCAAAATTAAGAGAAAGGATGCCTCGGAGTTGGAAAATAGAGCATGTTAGGCTTTCAGACACAGGGGAGATTACAGTAAAAGTGGAAACTGGGGGCCCCCAAAGCAGTGGGATTTAAGACACACATCTTCATCCTCAGGATTTTATACTGGTTAGCTTGGGCAGTGCCCTTCTTTGTTCTTGGTGAACCTCAGTCTGAGGTGCTGTAGTCTCCCTGTGAGTTATTTAAGGCTCTTCCGCAATCACACTTAATTCTGGACTGTGGATTTCATAAGTTGTGCCTGGTATTTACCGTCTTTTGTGGGACTGGAGCTGGGCTGTTCACTCAGATTTTGGTCTCTGGAGTGACATTGTCCTTGCTGGGGCAACTCAGATGATAAACTTTCTGATATTTTATCAGCTTGGTGCCTTTGCATAAATAAACTTTTTTTCCAAAGAAGAAAATAGCAATGATAAATATAACTATTTCTGTTTGCTAAAAAAATGGAATAAAACAAATTTTCTTTGTGAAGCTTTGCACAGAAGCAGGGAAGTCAGAAATCTCAGTAGAAAGTTCTGTTCTATGTCACACGGGAAGAAAAGGATGACAGCAAAATCCAGTGAACCTTGATTTTGGGAGAGGAGAACCTTTTAATTTCCCTTCAATGATTTCAAATCCTTGGGGGAAAGAATTGCAAGGGTGGAGGAGAAGCAAAGAAGAGGTCAACACCTTTGACCAATAAGATAACATTTGTATGGAGGCTGGCAGGGGGCAAGAGGAGCACAAAAGAGACAGCAAACATGGATATTAATTTTAAAAAGGAATTGTTAAAACTGGTTTATTAAACAAAACTGAGGCTGAGCAGTCTTAGAAAGCCTAATGCATGCTCCTTTGGGTGGTTTCAAGATATGATTGCAGTGACACTTGCAGTGGTTCTGATCCAAAGTAATAAAATAAAAGGAAATGCCCCTATTAACTCTAACAAACTTTGGACCAACCCCTTATGAATTGGCTTATAGCTGGGCTATACTAGCTGTCAAACAACCAAAAAGTCTCTCCCCTGGGTAGCTGGGCATATAACCCTTAGGTATCCTTACAAATCAACATGAGGAATGACATGGAAAGAAAGGAAAATGGGCATTTCTGATGTCAGACACCATCCGTCTTCAATTAAGTTAGCTTCCGAAATGTTACAAGTATCCAAGCTCTTTTTGAAAGCCCAATTGACCCAGAAGACTCTAACAAAGCAATCCTTAAAACCAGCTGCATCATTAGTTTGTTTGCTTGATGGGGGGTTCTTAATGCCATAAACCTCAGTGCAGAAGTTAATAATTTCATACATTATGACTTTGAATATGCAATAGAAAACTCAAGGCAGCTGTTTGAACTTCCCTTTAAAAGTGGAGAGATTGCCTTTATTGTGGGCGCTGCTTCATGGCTTGTTTGAGGCCGGGCAATTACGGGCTGAATGACTTCCCTATAGCTGTTAATGTTGTGTGTGTATTGTTTTGGGCTTTTTGTTGTTGTCTTGTTTTTTGTTTTGTTTTGTTTCGTTTTGTTTTGTTTTTAGTGAAACTGGAGGCCATGTGATAAAGCAACAAAAGGCTGACAGGTAACGATGGAAAAAGGAAGAGGCCACTGCTGACTTAGCATTTTATTGTTTTGTAAATGTAGAATTAAAATAACAATTACACTTCTGTGGAGGCCATTCTTACTGATTTGCCGTTCCGAGGGTGAGTGTGATTTTGTGCTTTAAACACCACAGATAAGAAGACAGAGATTTTGTCAAATTATGTTTGGTTTTTCACTCTAGGTGTGTAATGGTCTTTGCTGTGGGACAATTTGTTAGCTAATTAAAAAGGTATTCATTTTTATTTACTTGTGCTGCCAATGGTCTCACCAATTGATTTTTCATAATCGGGTTTGGCATTTTATTTTGAACAGGCTAGTTCATTAAGACTTCGTCTACTCCCTCTAAATAACTAATTTTTTTTCTCTTACTGAATATAAGGCAATGTTGGGGAGACTTTATGCCTCTCTACAAGTACCTGAAAGGAGGTTGCAGTGAGGTGGGGGTCAGTCTCTTCTCCCATGTTATGAATGACAGGACGAGATGAAATGGCTTTAAGTTGCATCAGGGGAAATTTAGGTTGGATATCAGGAAATATTTCTTTGCACAGAGGCTCATTAAGATTGGAGGAGTCCCACCCCCTGGGTGTGTTTAAAAGACATGTAGATGTGGTGCTGAGGGACATGGTTTAGCGGCCCTGGCAGTACAGGGTGAATGGTTGGACTCAATGATCTTAAAGGTCTCTTCCAACCAGATAATACTGTGATTCTGTTATCCTGTTCTAGCTGGCAGATCATCCAGAAAGCAGACTTGCCTATGTGAGAATAAGAAAATTTCTGCAGTGTCTAATTGGCTACTTTGGAGGGACTTTTCCATAAACTGCTCTGTATGCAGTTGCTAATTACTGAAGAAGCAGAATTCAGTGGACCAAACCCGTAAATGAAGCATTGTCAACGGACAATTTTTTAAGGAAATGGTGCAATGAGAACAATATATTTTTTTTATTATTCCAGTAGATTGACAAAATCATAGACAGATAAAGGACTTCATAGTGGTTGCTGTGGGTTAGCTTTCTGGGTCCTGATGAAACTCTTTCAGGCAGAACTAAGATTTACACAAAATATTAAAAAATAATAAAGCCAGTAAATATTTGATGTTGTTTTATGTCTGTGCTGTATGACTGCTAAAGTCAAAATATAAAGGAAAGGTAGAAAATACATGCTTTGTCTTGAAACTTGGAAAGTTTCAAGTTAGATATTACTGAGACCACGTTACACAGATGCTGTTTGCACATTATCTTATTTAATATAATGTTGAATAAAATTATCAGAAAACAATTGCTGATGTAGGTATCACACCTGTCCAATTTAGGAAGGTATTAAGAATATTCCAACTCAATAACTTAAGGTTTATGACACAAACTTGACACAAGTTATTTATTCATCTCAATGTTCTTGTTTACATGATGAGCATCATACACAGAATAAAAGTGTGATTTCTTGTTTCTGTTAGTAAGCCACAATGTTACTGCTGATGGTTCAAACGGTTCTGCCTTTCTGGACTCCAGAATTACAGGGCTGTTCATATTTGTTTAGTTCCTTAATTGATACAATACTTTCTGATCGTAAAGGAAAAGTCTGGTTGGTCCATTTTAAGCACTTTAAATTTATTTCTGAGCTTCTAGCTTGGGATTTGCTCCTCACAGACAAGAAAAGCCTTCCTCACTCTCATCTGTGGCACAGAGAGACAAAAGGCTCTGGGCTGCTGGGGTGACTGTCATTGTCATCTTTTTATGCATGCAGCCTACTCTGAATATATCTACTGCAAGGACAGCCCTTCCTTTCAAGCATTTTCCTTATGAAGATTTTAATTTTTTTCTCCCTACAAGCTGCTCTACAATAGCCATAGCAATAATAAGGTCCCTGTACTGGGTTTGCACAGCAAGGTTTTGGTAGCAGGGGTCTACAGGGGTGGCTTCTGTGAGAAGCTGCCAGAATCTTCCCCTATGTACAACAAAGCCAAGGCCAGCCAGCTCCAAGACACCCACCACTGGCCAAGGCTGAGCCCATCAACGACAGTGGTAGTGCCTCTATAATAACGTATTTAAGAAGTAGGGGGGAGAAAAGAACATGCAAAATGGCAACTGGAGAAAGAAGTGAGATTATGTGAGAGAAACAACTCTGCAGATACCAAGTCAGTGAAAAAGGAGGGCGAGAAGGTGCTCCAGGTGCCAGAGCAGAGATTACCCTGCAGCCGTGAAGGTTGACAGTGGAGCAGATACCCACCTGCAGCCCGTGAAGGACCGCATGCCAGAACAGGTGGATGAGCCAAAAGGAGTTTGTAACTCCATGGGAAGTCTGTGCTGGAGCAGGCTCCTGACAGGACCTGTGGCTCCATGGAGAGAGGAGCCCATGCTGGAGAAGGTTGCTGGCAGGACTTGTGACTCCCATGGGAACCCACAATGGAGCAGTCTGTTCCTAAAGGACTGCACTCTGGGGAAAGGACCCGTGCTGGAGAAGTTCATGAAGAACTGCAGCCTGTGGGAAGGACCCATGTTGGAGAAGTTCAGGGAGAGCTGTCCCCTGTGGCAGGGGCCCCATGTTGAAGCAGGGGAGGAGTGTGAGGAGTCCTGCCCCTGAGGAGGCAGAAGAGACAAAGACAGCATGTGATGAACTGAGCACAACCCCATTCTCTGTTCTCTTGTGAGAGGGACCTCGTGCTGGAGCAGGGGTAGGGAATGAGGAGTCCTCCCCCTGAGGAGACAGGAACAACAGAAACAATGTGTGATGAACTAACCACAACCTCTATTCCCTGTCCTCCTGCACTGCTGGTGGGGAGGTGGTAGAGAACTCAGGAGTGGAGTTAAGCCCAGGAAGAAGGGAGGGTTGGGAGGAAGGTGGTTTTTTTTTTTTAGTTTTCAGTTCTCATTAGGCTACCATAAATTAAATTAATTTGTCCAAGTCACGTCTGTTTTGCCTATGACTAATTAGTGAATGATCTCTCCCTGTCTTTATTTCGTCTCACAAGCCTTTATCTGTGTTTTCTTCCCCTGTCTAGCTGAAGAGGGGGCATGACAGAGCCGCTTTGGTGGGTGCCTGGTGTCCACAGGTATAATTTGAAATCCAAGTTTTGTAGGAATACATGACCTGTTGTTAGATATATTAATGTATTTCAGAAAAAAAAATGAAACAAGGCATCTTTATGCTTATTAATGGTGACTAAAACAACACAGCTACTACAGTACTATACTGGCTACCGTATGGGGAGCATTTCCTGTATTCAAAGTGCCTTCCAAGAATTTGTAACCATGGCAAATAATTTCTTATAATATCCCTATTCCAAGCTTACCTGCCTGCTTTGCAGAGGAGATGTTAAACTACGGTTCTAAGACACCTCAGTGAGTCAGAGGAAGTTTTACATCAAGACCTTGACCTTGATTTGGTCATTGCTGCTAACATTAAATGATCCAAATTATGCCTCCTAACAGTAAAAAACTGCAAAGGAAGAGATAAATATTCCTTCCAAACTTTTAATAACTGTATTGATTCCTTAATCTTCAATGTCATTTGAATTATAGGGAGAATGGTTTTCAAACCAGCCCCGAGCTTCTATCCTTCACTTGTGGACAGTCCTGACTCCAGTGCTGGCAATCAGCAATGCTGAGTACCATCGCTTAACTACAGTGTGGGTAAATATTTTTGCTGTGTGTTATCAGTAACCAAAGCATAAGTAAAAGAAGAAAAATTAATTGTGATCCATCAGGATGCATAATTATTCACTGTGAGTCACTTCAGTGAATATGTTGCCTTTTCAAAGAATCATAGAAAGGTTTGGATTGGAAGGGACCTTAAAGATCACCTAGTTCCAAACCCCATGTCATGGACAAGGACACCTTCCACTAGATCAGGTTGCTCAAAGCCACATCCAACCTCATCTTGAACACTTTCAGGGAGGCAGCATCCATAGCTTATCTGGGCAACCTCATCCAGTGCCCCAGCACTCTCACAGTGAAGATCTTCCTTTCATCTAATCTAAATCCACCTTCTTTTGTTTTGAAGACATTACACCTTGTCCCACCACTACATGCCCTTGTAAAAAGTTCCCTCCCCAGCTTTCTTGTAGGCCCTCTTTTAGGTACTGAAAGGCTGCTATAAGATCTTCCTAGAGCCTTTTCTTCTCTAGGCTGATGAGCCCCAACTCTCAGCCTGTCTTCACAGGAGAGGTCCTCAAGCTCTCTTACCAGTTTTGTGGCCCTGCTCTGGACTCTCTGCAACAGGTCTATGTCCTTCTTATGCTGGGGGTTCCAGAACTGAACACGGTACTCCAGGTGGGTCTCATTGCAGTGGAGTAGAGGTGCAGAATCACCTCCTTGATGACTGAAGCAATGACCAGCTGGCCATGCGTCTTTTGTTGAGCCCAGGATATGGTTGTCTTTTGGGGCTGCAAGTGTGCTTTGCTGGATCACGTTGAGCTTTTTGTCAGCCAACACCCTCAAGTCCTTCTCTAGAGGCCTGCTCTCAACCCATTTTCTGCCCAGCTTGTATTTGTACTTGGGATTGCCCCAACCCACGTGTCTTAGCCTACTTGTTTTACATAGCTTCAGAGAATAAAGACACACACATGGTATTTTCCCACAAGTATACAAGTACATATAGCTGCACAAAAAGTAGCAGTTTCCATCCTTTTTAAGCTAAGATTTTACTCTTCTCACTCTAAAGCTACTGCTTTCTCTCTGGAATTTCTTCTAGTACTGCTGTCTTCTAGAATCCAAGCTCCTATACAGCCTTATACAGGCTGCCCTGAAGACCATCATGCTGACGCTTGGCTAATTTCAGGTCACACTGAAGATGCTGTATTCCATTATATTTCCCAATTCAGATATAAGTTTCCTCTACATCTTATAGTAGGAACACAGAGAAGCCTGATGTACCTTGCCCATCTTATTCTATGGGGTATTAGAATCAATTAATTAAAGCTACCAGTAAGCTTTGATACAATGATGTTTGATAAATACTTTATGAAGGAAATTATTAATCAATCATGGTTTTACATACCCTGCTGAA
>NW_010408620.1:57074-60079 GCF_000710305.1 Buceros rhinoceros silvestris | reverse complement strand
GAACCTCTGACATATTCAGACATAGAAAATATGCTTCCCGTTCTTTGGTAATTATGTAGAAAAAGCAAACTAAAATATGTTGGAATTATTAGAATATTATTTTTCAGAATTTTTTGAGAACCAGAGCAATGAACAGAAAGTTTCAGGACCATGTAGCGCAATTTCTGCTTAATTTTGAGTTTTCTTCAATTTTTAATTCAACCAAAATAAATTATGTCAGTTACATAATAAAAAAAAAGAGAGAAGAATTACATTCTGAACATAGAAAGAAAACTTAGATCTATATGTGAACATATTTTTATTCTATAAAATTTCATTTTTGATTGATCATATTTGCTGAGAATGACAAGATTTCATGAAAGGTTTTGTTTCATTGCCCGCATTTTCAGAATAGTTTGGTTAAAACTGTCATGATTCTGATCTTTATTGCTGATATTTCCTAGATGACCATGAAACCTAACTCCCTAAGTTTGATTTTATTTATTTATTCTATCCATAGAGTGTAAAATATATAACCAAGGATATCTTGAGTGAATATTCCAAGAAAATATTTTATTTTTCTACGCTGGAGCAAAATGAGTTAATATCTTATTAGTATGACAGTGCAAATGTTGGATTATTTTAAAGTTCTACCTTTAATGCAAAGATAGTAATTAAAAAAATGTTCATTTAAAAACTGTAAAGAAATCTTGGAAAGAGCTTAGAAAGCCTTTTGAGGTTTATTTGCATAATTTGTTTTTGGAACTTTAATTAACAAGGATCTGTAATTGTCCTTCTTCCCACTTCTGCTGCAATTTCCCATGCAAATACAAATTAGGAAATGCTATTTTTACTGTACCAGAAGGACCGTGTATGCAGATACCACATAAATCCAATTGTCATTGCAAAGTTTTTTCTTCTGGACATTTTTGATACTACAACTTTTTTTAACTCTCCAGGGCTAAAATGTGTTTTGCTTGTTTGAAAAAACAGTGGAGAGTACAAAATGAGTCTTACTTAAGTCAGGAGGAAATTTTCCTCTAGTGATGAAAGGGACCAGCGTCTCCCTCATTCCTGGACACCTGCAAACACAAAAGCCGCTAGTGCTGGTCCCTCAGTGATTAGTACAAAACAGGTGAATCTACCAGGGTGGAACTAAGATCTTTGATATTATTGCAGAAAATAACCCAGTCCTCCTGAGAATGCCTTCAAATAAACACATAAAATTTATATTTTGTCCTCTTTTTATGAATTATACAGAAAAGTTAACAACGTAAGACCTCTTACAGAGTTGCTCCCTCACTCCTTTTTATCTCCCTAGTAGACTTGTATGTCTGAACTTTCATCTGTTGTAAATTAATGTAACACCTTTAAAAACAACCTGTTGTTCTTAATGGAAAGGGAAGAATGAGAGTGAAACCTAAACAGATGGGGTAGACAGTAATTTGAATCTTCCTTTGTTTGTCTGCTATTGTTGTTGCTGTTTACCTATATTTCCATTCAACTCTTGGCAACTGTCACCAATCCATTTCGCCTTGTAAAACATTCTACATTTCTCTGATCTTGCTTTCACTGTGCTCTCTGTACTTTTTTTCTCCTGCTCTTTCTCTGATTTTGCCGTAGGTGTATTCTTTAGAAACTGTCAGAAAACATTTTTCATATCTGGGTGGCTATTCAAAAAATTGTCATCTATGGGACACACCTTACATATAAGTGTAGGGTTAAGTGAGTTGCTTTATCTGTTGAGCTACAGAAATAAAGACAGTTAGAACACTTATACTACTAGAAATAATTGTTACCGACGAATCTGAAACAAGAAAAAGATAAAGGAGGTCAAAACAATAATTCTGCCCCATCCTTTGCATGGAGGATGGATATTTGTTATGGTAGCCTCTGTCCTCAAGAAGTGGTGACAACTGTCTCTTATACAAAATACAGTCTTTAATTAAAATGAAATCTTTAATTTTCTCTGTAACAAAGGCAAAGATTTGGCCCTAGCAAAATCCAGATACACATTTTTAATTTTATTGGTTGTAATTTATGCTTTTTCTTTCTATTGTCTGCTACTTTTCTTTATCTGCACTTAGTATCCTCTTCACTTTGCACAAAGTGACATTTGCTGTCTCCCACTTTACTCTTACTTACCCCAAATCCAAGAAACTGTTAATTTTGTGCAATGAATACTAAACCAGTGCCATTTTTTCCTTGAATAAAATAATAACGCCAGATAATAACGTATACTGAATAATGCCAATCTTTATAAAGTTAATGCCAATCTTTATAAAGTTGTCTTCACTCATTCATAAAACCAAGTTTATTCATTATATTCTCTATTTGACCTACACTGGGATATGTTCATAGGAATTTAAAAAGAAGTTGAGACTCAAAGAGGAGCAAACCCAGTAGTGCTGTCCGGATCGTATCTACACTGCATCATCCCCCATTCTGTATTAGATGCCATAAATACACTTCAGCTATATGTAGCACTCCTAATCAATGCATATATCTTTATGTTTAGTTAACGAGAACAGTAGAGATTTTAGATGAAATAATGTACCTTTAAATGAAATTTCATTATAATTATTAAAAAATACTAACACTAGTTGTTTTGTACAGTTGTGAAAATCTGTTTCTGCTAATATGAAGACATGATGCACTTAATATGATCCCTTTCTCTTATGATATCCATATGGTGTACCAGAACAATTTTAACAATAAGGATTACAAGGTTACAAGTGACGCTTTATAACATTACTTGTGTGACATCCTTTGCCCTCTTACGTCCTAAACAATGTTTCCACTCAAATCCAGCAATACATTATTGAAAGCAGAAGGTTTTATATTCAGAACTAATGAGTTTTAATTTTCAGTTTGTCCTCAAGCACGTACTTCATAAATATGACCAAAATGTGGAGATAGGTTATCTCTTTTTGTTCTTCTGATATATAAGCTCAAATAAGGAAAGAATACAACATATGATGCTGGTTAGTGGATTTCTCACCCCCCCACCCCCCAAGCACTCTCTC
>NW_010408620.1:43549-57019 GCF_000710305.1 Buceros rhinoceros silvestris | reverse complement strand
GTGTTGTGGTGGTCTCCCCCCCCCCCCCCCCTTTTTTTTTAAATTTTAACTGGGTATTTGCAAACTGTAACAAAAAATTACCAACCTAGGTTCCTGGGCTGCCTTTAGGATCTTCTAAAAATACCACAAGAAGTAAATGTGTCCGCCTGTTTTCCCAAGATTATTTATTACTTGTTATTAATAATAACAATAAGTCTGATATAGTAAATGGTGAATATAATAGAAATAGAAAAATTTTTCCATAACTCACTGCTCAAGCTATGACTACACATACAGGCAAAGGAGGAATTTCAATACACCTCAGCATGTGACAGACAGATTGTGGAAAAAGTTCAAAACAAGATGTGAATGAAGCCCATATTTCTCAAGCATTTGCAAAGCACTCCTTCTTCCTCAAGCCAGGAAACCTAATAAATAACCTAATAAATAAAACAAAGCCTGAGCAACCTAGTCTGACCTTGTAGCTGACCCTGCTTTGAGCAGGAGATTGGATTAAAGACCTCCTGAAGTGTCTTCCAACCTGAATTATTTTATACGCTATGATGTGGTTGTATTTCTAGGAATATGTTTTGAACTGTTCATATGCTTCTACTATGCTCCCGTGTTGTTCAAAAGCTTGCAAAGAAGGCACACCCCCCAACTTTTAATTATAAATAAGTACGAGAATTACACAACAAAGAACATTCAGTTACTTATTTCTAAAATCAATGTCACTCCTGCAAAACTTTAGCAGAAATTTTCTGAAGCAGAGCAGGTGTTTTACAACAGCTCCCATATGTGGAATTTAAAGCAGTTTCTATACAATAATAAATGAAACTTGTACAGCTGTCTTGCCAGAGCACACACATACCGTAACGTGACGTGATAAATGACTTGTCAGTGTTAGATAATTTTCATATTAGAAAGGGAATCCTAATTTTTCAGCTTCCATTTCTGCAATGATAGAAAGAAAAAACAAATGAACAGCCCTGCATTTCAATCTAAATTGCTCTGATATTACTAACAGTATCTATGATGGTAAAAGTTTTGTAGGCCCATCTATTCTCAACAGTACCAGCACATGGGGAAAGAGAATTGATATTATTATTATTATCTTGCTATTCCTACTGTTGTTCACGTTTTTAAAATGTCAACTTCAGGAAGTGTCCCAAAAATAAGGCACCAGGAAAACAAGTCATCTGCCTAACTATATGAAATAGGTAGTACATAGTAGTACACAGTAAAGCCGTAATGATTACTATAGTCCACAACCAGCAGCCATCAGTCTGGCATCAACTTCTTCTAATCTTTGCCTATTGAACACTTGGCATCTGTGCTGCTATACCAATTGTTTGATTTTTTTTTTAAATTATGAAGTTGCAATTTCATAAATGTTGCTGTCAGAACAGTCCATCAAGCATCATCTGCATAACACAGTACTTTCACAATTTCCGTATGAAAGTGACAACTCTTAGTTCAAGGTCTTCTTTTAGAAAATTGCTCACCCTTAATTAAAATTCCTAGAAAGTTTTAAACAGTGCTACAGGGTACTTTCTGTTATTCTGAGTGTATTTATTTATTTATTTGACTTCAGGTAGATATTTACATCCCAGCTAATTTTTTTCTCCGTTTTATATATATGTATACAGACTGAGAGAAATAGACACTTACAACTTGCAATCCACTACCCGGAAGAAGGATCTAAACTAGGTTAGATCTATCTTTTTCTTAAAAATGAACCTGACAACTAGCACAGGTACAGACATTCACCCTGTAGACATTCACCAATCTGAAGGCTTCCCCCAGTAGGCTGTTCAGTAGCTTACCCTGGTTGTTTAAAATTTCTAGCATTAAATTCTCTTGGCCTTAACATTCCCAGAACAGCTAATTGAAGGTATACACTCACAGTATAATTCCGACTGAGTCAACCTGGTCTTGTAAATAGACCTCTCTCAACCCTAGGTTTTAGCAGAGACAACCTGCTATTTTCCCTATCTCATCACCATGATGGCTTGTCTTCGCGGACGAAGATTTGGGAAGGGCTTTACCCACGCTTTCTGCAGGCTCGCTGATGGCTGAAAAGGCCAATGCGGGATGGGCAAGACTGGTTGCAAAGAGGACAGCAGAAGGTCTCCTTGGGTGGTACAGTCGAGGCACGGTTCTTTCTGCGCTGTCTTTTCTCCTCGAGACTGATTCTACGCGTGCTCTCAAAGGAGGCAGCAGCGTTATGTATGGTGTGTCTCCAAATCTCCCGACTGGAGCCCAGGGTGGACCACTGATGGTGGTCAATATGGCCAAGGCTGAGGTATTGTTTCAGGGAGTCCTTATATCTCCTCTTTGGAGCTCTTCTCTTGCGGCAGCCGGTGGCGAGTTCACCGTAGAACACAATCTTAGGGAGGCGGGGATCCGCCATCCTGGAGACGTGCCCTGCCCGGCGCAGCTGCATTTTCAGCAACATGGCCTCAGTGCTGGTGACCTCTGCCTGTTCAAGGACAGCAGCGTTAGTCACGTAGTCAGTCCAGTGGATGTTTAGGACTGTACGGAGGCAGCACTGATGGAAGCGTTCGAGGAGTCGCAGGTGGTGGCGGTAGATGACCCATGATTCAGACCCATATAGAAGAGCAGACAGTACAGTGGCTCTGCAGACACTGATCTTTGTACTTTTCTTCAGGTGTTTATTGCACCAGACTCTCTTATGGAGTTTTCCAAAAGCTCTGTATGCTCATGTCGCTATCTATATTTTGTAATAACCTGCTGGTTACAACATATTCCCAGCAAATGTGATTGTTAGCATCTTGGTTGTCTTCAGTTTCAGGAGTTTCAAGAGATTGTCCTTACCTGTATACTTGTAAACATCTTGAACAAGGACATACTCCTGCTCCATTCCATCTTTCCTCTTGGAGCTGGGCAACCAAGCAGCTAGTATTTGAAAAGTCATGAAATAAAAGGATGGAAAAAAGGGAATCTGGTTCTACTTTATCGTTCAGAGTGGTCTCTTGAAATGTGAAATATGTTTTTCCAACAGAAAAATCTCAAAAGGACAGATTTCCCCACCCTGTGCGAGAACTCTAGCTACTATACTGTTAAAGAAACATGATACTATGAAAAGATGACTATTATTTTCTTTAAGTAAGTGAGCTATTCCATGGACAGACAGATACATAAAATGTGAGGCGTATTGGAGAATATAACTGACAGGCAATTCTAGCTGATATCCACAGGAGAAAGGAGGAGAAAGGAGGAAGAAGTGTGTGATGTGTCATCTGATGATAGAGAAAAAAGCAATGAACATGCTGACTAAGAATTTTTTGAAAGCCTTTGAAAGTGGTAATCTAGTACACAAAAAACAGGATGTGTAGACAAGGGGATTTGAAATGTGCCTGGTCCTGGTTTGGACTTAGCAGAGTAACTCTCACTCAGTACTGGTATTGCAATGCGGACACATAGTAACGCTTGTAATTGCTAGAGAGAATAAAATATTGTAAAATCTGGTCCTAAACATGCTTTGGCAAGGCACTGTTCTTCCAGGTTCGGAAGAAAGGCTGGGGTACACTTTTGCATACGTCTATCTGGGTCTAGTCATATACAAAACAGTATCAAGCAGTAACTGTGAATTACAGCACAAATTAATCACTTAGCTTACTGAGCAATTGGTTTCATGTTGGTTTGTAGATGGCATAACCAGGACTGCCAGGATGAATACTCTCTTGTTTGGCAGCTAACAGCAACATCCCTGTGAATTGTTTATAACTTTATTACAAATACATTTTTTCCTAATGCACAGTTCACAGGGGCATTGTATTCCAGAACGCTTCTGCTGTCACAGGTAGTTTTGAATGTTTGTGTAGGAATTAACACAGCCTTTGAGAGAAAAATGCCATTCTCGTTGTCTCCATTTTCTACATGGAAAGACTGTACTAAAACATCTCTTTTGATGGCTTTTGTGCATTGTGGTCGTCCTGTGCCTTTATAATGTAAATTATTTATTTGATGAATACATTTGCCAGAGGAGCTCAGCAATATTAGCAGAGTGATTCTGTTCTGAGCATGAGCAGACTGAAAATGAAACCTCCCAAAGGTCTTGGTTCTGATGTCTGTGGTCCCTTTGTAATACCAGATAACAGTCTGGCATTATAAATTCCTCAGTAATCTTGCAGTGACTTCTTGTTTTGAACCAATCACGTCTCTTTAGAGTAAAGCTCATGACTCTATGATAATTAATAATCTATGATATCTTAATGACACTACATTGAAAAACAGTTTCCCATTAGTGACCTTTTACAACCCATTCCTTGGCTAAATTATTCCTATCGAGCATTTCTTTCAGCTGACAAGGAGGGTGGGGTGTGAAGGGAGTCAGTCAAGAGCAACCTCTGCGGCTAGCGACAAGAGACCTCTTTGATAATCTGACAGTCCCCAGTACCACACTGCTGAGCACGGTGAGTGGTGACATTCCAGACTGAGGGATATGAATAAGACACTGCTTAGCCATGTTTTTAACTTAAGAGTTTGAGCGAAGTACTGGTTTAATGCAACAACACCCTTGTAAATAACTATTAAAATGCAGCACATTTTATAAAGATCTGAAGAAAACACAAACTCCTGCAGACATCCTCTGCCCCATGCACAGCCTGGAATGGACCTCTGGTGTTGCTCAGTAACAAAGCACGATGGGAGTTTGATCAACATCTTCAAATATTTGATCCAAATTGATCTCAGTGTCAACAAAATTAGATTTACATGAGGAATTAGCTTGTTCCCTGGTGGGTTTCTGCTGTCTTTTGTCAGGTGAATGAATCCCAGGATGTGGTCCTAAATAAACCATGAGGGGCGAAAAAATCTGGCTCTGAATAACTTTGCCTCTGCAGTAGCCTGTATCTCTTGTAATGCTCCATAGCCTACAGCTGAGCTTTTGTGTCAAATACAGAATTAATTTCCTCACGGACAATTTTTATACAAGCCTGTAACATAATAAAAACCTTATAGGAACTGACAGAGTTACCTGTTGACCTCAGTCAGGTTAGGTCAACATTATAGAAAAACCATGCCCTGGAACTACTGCAATTCAATGTCTGTTGATCTGCTCTTTCATTTTAACAGCATCGATGACTTGACATGAATTTCTAATATGAACATAAATTATAAATTTACAGTAAAGTGATCCAGTAATTTTATCATGAAAATGACTTTTTATTAACCATCAGCATTCATAAAAGGGAACTCCATTTGCAGATTGCTGTGTGAAATGCTTTACTAATATGACTTTAAGCCATGAGCTTCCAAGTCTCCATCTTCCACAAAGCCATTTTTATTCTTAAAGAAAAACAGATTTGGGGATGAAAGATCTGATTTTGAGAGTTAAATAAATGGATTTTCCCATTATTTCAAATAGATACACCAAGGTGAGTATGGGTATATCGACATGGCATTGTGCTACACAACCTAGACACAGTTTGTGTTTTAGACATCGGCAGTCCCTAGGCACCTACCACTTTATTTCTGTCTATGTCTGAAAGATTTTTTTAGCAGTTTTGTGTCTTTTTTCAATGTAAAGCTTGTCAGAATTCAACTAAGTTAATCCTCTACTTGTCTCATGGGTAAGTTGTTCCTTTATATGCCTCACTGGACCTGCTATGGTGAGCACCCTGAGGATGGTGAGCACCCTGAGGATGCTGAACTTGCTCTGTGAACCTGAAACAGACTGCACAAAACAGGAGAAGTCCTACCTTTAGTCCATACCCAATGGTCAGGGCACTGCCACTGGGTATGGAAGATTTGTGTTCACTTCCTTTCTCCACACAAATGAGATGACCTTCATTGCTATGGCCTCTTAAGAGAGGGTTGTCAGCTACAGTATACTTGGGGATGCATTTCAGAAATGCAGTGGGGCATCACAACAGCACTAGTTCCGTATTCTCACTGCTGTTCTTTGCTGCAGATCTTCCCCATCCACAAGGCACTTCACTGCTAGAGCTTAAGCACATTAGACATGAAAAATGGTATGTGCTTTTCAAGAGAGATGTGGACAAACTGAAGAGTCTAGAGGAGAGCAATGAAGTTAGCAAAAAATCACCTATGAGAAAAGACTGAAAAGAATGTAATTGTTTAATATAGAGAAATGAAGAGTGAAGAGTTTGCATACGTTTAAAGGTAGACAATTGCCAAAAGGATGTGTACTGTTCACTGCATGTATTGTAAACACTATAAAAAGGCAGCAAGGAAGATTTAGCATGGAAAGAGTTTTCTTTAGGTGAGGATTTTTAAACACTGAAACAGAATTTGTCAGAAGCTGCAGTAGCTTTAAAGAAACTGAATGGACAAATATCTGTTGGGAATAGTCTTATATGTTGCTGCATTAAGATGGTAGTTTTCTCATACTATATGTATTAAATGATCTCTGAATGACCCTCCAACCCCATCTGTCTGTGGTCCGTGGAATCCTTGGGCTATGAGTTAATCTGAATTTAGGCCTCAATGAATGCTGTGATTCCAAAGTGCTTTTTGCAGATCTGCTCTTCTCTGATTTCCCACCTGTAACCAGATTATGAAGGGAAAATGTGCATAATGCTAAGTGTCTGGGTACATTGGCCTTGGGATCCCTCAGCGTAAGAGCAAGATGGGTTGTTTCAATCACAAGCTCCCAATACGTCCCTGTAAAGCATATAAAATACTACGAGTTTAATAAATATCTGAAACGAGTACTTAAAAGAGGTGTGTTTGCACCTCAGACATCAATGACGTTATTCTCCCTGTAAGGAATCTGCATTGCCTCTCTTTCCTGGGTGGGAAGCTAAGGGCGAAAATGAAGTGACTTTCTTGGAATGGCACAGGAAGCTTGTGGCCCAGCCTGGGAGCTGAATATAGCGACTAAGCCACAAATTTCTCACTTCCTCTCTAAATAATTTCTAACAACTATTATCAAGCAACAACAGTTTTTCTGATGAGAGAGAGATGTTTTCTTATTGAAATCCTTTTGGGATGCACAAGGTATTAAGACTGTCTCAATCCTGTCATTTGGAATTAGAGTAAGATTTCTTCTTAGGAATAAAGAAACCATTACTAGCTTTACAGGTATTTATTAAAAAGAAGTCTAAAACCAAAGTGAAAATAAAGCCTGCAGCTGCAGCCTGCAGCATAAAGTACACTCTTAACTGACTGTAATAAGATGAACTCTGAATTATAAATACAGGTGAAATTCAAAGTTTGGAAGGTGAAAAAAACAGCACAGGATTATTGGGACAACCTGTCTTCAGTAAAGACTGGCACGTTTACATGCAGAGTGTGCCACCCAATGATTTTAGTAAGCAGTAAACAACTGCTGCCATAATTTATATGCTTTTGAGTCCCTTCTCTGGAAAAGAGATCACTTGTAATGCGAAGAGGAAATAGCAAGCATTTACAGGGCAAGAGGAAAAGGATCAAAACATGCCCATGTTGCCCGTACATCTAACCAACTGAAAACATGTACCGAAACACAATATAAATTAATTTCTTTCACGTAGTTAAGACTTCCCACAAATTCAGAACAACCTAAGGTGTTTTTTTTTTCTCTAATAAATGAGCTCTAGAATAAATGAATGCATTACAGCACAGTGAGAACAGGCTAAACAAGTCATCTTTGTACTCATTCAGAATGCAAGGTGGGGGTCACCTGAATTTAGTTAGCTGGCTGGTACTGCATAGAGGGTGCAGAAAAAAGTTCTGCTCTACTTAAGCAAATTGTGAATGTAACAAAGCATCATGGCGAAAGCCATGGTACCTAATACCACAGGTAAAAGAAAAAAACCCTCTACCTATCAAATAAGAAATGATTGATTCACACACACGTGTATCTATATATATGTGTTATATCATCATCATCATGGCTTGGCTTTGTGAACGAAGATTTGGGAAGGGTTTTCCCCATGCTTACTGCTTTGCAAACGTGAGTGCACCCTTCGGGCCTGTGCGGTGGATTTTTTAGGTGAGGCACCAGCGTGCGCAGAACTGGCTCCACCCTTTACACCTGAGGTTCATCTGCCAGGGCCTAGCGAGCTTGGACGGTGACAGCGAAGTCCCCAGGTCGTAGGTTTGATTAGAGTATCCTTCTCTTAGATGATGGATGCCTTACAGGGCTAAACAAGCTCCATCTGCCCGGGTTTGGAGTCAGAGTTGTCCTTCTCCTAGGATGGTTGCCCGAAGGCTAGTGAGCCCATCCTGCCCGTGGACACACTTTGTCTGACCCTTCAGTTGAGACCTGTCTGGCTTGGGAGACCCCACCGGAGGCACATGCCACCACCAGCACAGCTCTCAACCTCACAAGGGCACGCAAGCTCCTTCCCCATGACAAGGGGGTGCCCGTGAAAGAGATGTGTTATATAAACTATATATATTTAGATGGATGCTTCCAGTTCACTGTGACTTTCATATGCTAAGAAATGGCTTTGTTTAATAATGGAAGTCCTAGCTACCTTACTTAACCAACACGAACGCAATGAAAAGCTGCTGCTGTCTTAGGAATAAGGAAAAAAAAAGATAAAATGAGCGTTGTTAAAGAAAAAATAAAAGGACCTGCCAAAAGCAACAGGCTCTTTTTAAACATCCACTTCAAAGAAACAGATTTGAAGGGCTGGGTTGCAGAAAGCAAACTGCAAAATGTTCTTACCAGGGGATGCACCTGGTTTTGTAAAAGTCAGAATGGCCTAAGTTCTCAGAGTAAAGTACTTCAGCAGAAACATGCTGTATGGGTTATTTGTCAACTGAAACTTGTGATTTGAAAGAAGGTGTGTCTATCATGCTCTGCAAAACTTACCTGTTTACACATGATATGTTTATGCTCTTTTGAGTTATGGAAATTAGTACGGTCTGCTTCATATGAAATCAGTTTGTAGATAAGATCATATGAGATCATAAGAGATGTCATCTTATCTGCTCTTCCCAATATTTACCAAGTATTTTATAGACCTTTCATGGCACAAGATTGACGTATGTTTGACAGATTTCATTTAAACTGTGATCTATTTTGATCATTTCAGCCACCACAAAAATGCAGAAAAAATTAAGATGAGTAGTAAAAATAAAAAGTAGAAAGTACACTGTAGACAGAAAAGTTATTCATTCAAGATGAAGTTTGTGTCGTAGCACCTGCAAGATTCTTACTCGTGTGGAAAATGTTATCTGTCTCTCAGATATTATCTATCAGATAATGTTCAATGTTTTGAATATTTTTTGGAGTCCACCACTATTTGTGCATGGATACTCACATGTAAATAAACAACGTGCCTTCTCTAGAGACTTTGCTATTAAAACGAATCAATTGAGGGAAGAAGGTCTGCAATGCAGACAACTTCTTTAGTAGGTGCAGAAATAACAGCAACACTTTATGGTTATTTGCCAAAAAAGAAATAACACGTAAGTGTTAAATCTGCATATATATCGATTAATTGGTCTACCTACTTTTATTTTGATGTACAATAGGTGGATATATTTACATTACCTGCTCACTGGATATTTTTCTTTCTCTGTCAAGAGTGTTTTGGACCAGTAGTTAGGTCATGGCAAAGTGAAGAGAACAAGTGAAAAACATAAAAAAGGTAAGGAAATTTCTAGCTTTGAGAATTGGATGAATTTCTGGGTATTATGTGTGTGAATATAGGATCTGAATGATCCAGAGTTGTACAAATCCATCAACCATTATTTTATTCTCAGTGGAATTCAAGCTTGTTAAAATCCGACTCAGTCCCTGTTTTCCTCAGGGAGTATGATGCAAGGATGTTTTAGTGTCATACCTACCAAAATTAAAGTATTGGGATTGTATATACCAACAATATACACCTAGGGTAAACAAACATGTCTGCAGAATTGTGAAAGAAAATGCAAGAATTCAGACCAAAGAAAGGCAGGAGTTATCATATTTTAGTAGAGCTGGCTGGAAAATAAAAATGATGATGCTGAAAAACGTCTGGTATTTATTTCTATCCCAATATAGAAAACAAGAAGTGATTATCCAAAGAGAGTTCAACTATTGAGCAACTTGCCTTGGGGTAGGAGAAGGTGGAGATACAGTTCTACTTTCTGTCCAAACTAATCTGCAAGAAGATCTTGAAACCTGCACATTCTAGATGAAATGTCTTCAGCACTAAATTACAGCATCAGGGCACTACAGAGAAAACTTGTTGCTTATTAGAAACCATATTGTCTTTAAACAAGCTAGTTTGAGTACCAATAGTTATATCATCCCAGGAAAAAGAAAAGCTTAGAATATGGGGTGAATTAATGGGTGTCATTTTCCTGCATTTCATACTGCTATAATTATGGAACTAGCTGCAGCACTCATATTGTACAGAGATGTGCCTCAACATCCACATTGCACCAGGATTTCTCCCAAGACCAGTGGAAGACTTTCCTATGAAATATTCATTATGGTTTCACATTTTCCCGTATGTTTGAGAACAGTGCAGGCACATGGACTTCTACATCTTCACTTTGCAGCCCTTCAAGTCAGAAAAATCTTTAGTTTCCTTTGAGTTATTAGAGATTTTGAGAGAATGAATAGTTTTAAATGGGGTATTTTATAAGACCATGTTTTATGAAAATGTCATAAACAGGTAAATATCACAAATAATAGATGTTTGTCTAAAACATTTTTCAAAACTTGTTGCAGAATTCTCTTCTGTGAAGGCTTTGAAAGAACAGGTTAAATAAACATCTGGTAATGTTTATTGCCCAGATATTGGACCCTGCTGTAATTCAGAATGTTGGGCTGAAACTAGAAATTTTCAACTATTTTTGATTTGTGAGCTCCTAAAATGTTCCATAGGACATGCAGAAATTTCTCACACTTAAGCTGAGGTATAGTATACAGGAGCTCGATCTTTTTAGTTACCTCTCCTAGACCCCTTCAAAACAGTTAGCAGACCTTCATGTCTGAGTACAGATTAAAAACTACTACACTGTGAGAAGGTCTTTTGTAGACCTATATATCAGTGGTTCACTAATATGCCTGTACTTTACTGTTTCTTAATTTTTTTGTATTTTAAAAAAGTTTTTTGCTTAAGCCACATGACAGTCCTGGTGCCACAGTTCCACAACATTTTCCAGGGCAGGACCTTTTCCTGCCACTAGTTTATCAAATAGCCGGCCCTCTGGATTTAATAATAGAGAGAAGCTGGCACTGAGGAAGCTATTGCAAACCTCCTGTCCCCCTAAGAAGAGAGATTGTATTAGTTTTGAGAGCGGGTGACGCCATCAAAAACCTGCCTGTGGTTCTCTGCTGAAGTTATGCATAATTTTTTGAAAGTTGTTTGGTTTTGTTTTCCCAGTAGTCATTGTAATATAGTCACTTTAATAAACAACCATAAAAACTATTAACTCTCTGCTACAAATCATTATGCCACAAGTGTAGTTAAAGCCTGTATGAACAATTGCTCTTCCTACATTCAACAGCTTGTCTATACTCTGTAACTGTTTGCTAACTGATTATTTCGACTGGGTTGTTTTGGTTTGGTTTTAATGATGCCTAAAAAGAGGAATAGTCTGTATTATGGACTAAATGACTGCAAAAATACATCCATGAAAAAATCCCACCCAATTGCTTCTCAGTGGAGCATGAGGAACAGTGATGGAACTGCTAAAATCAATTGTCACTATAATTTAACTGGAAAATGTCACTATAATTTAACTGGAAAATGTATATAAGAGCCCAAGCACTGGAAAATTATTAACTTCAAAAAGTTTAAGACTAAACTTGTTCTTGTCTGAATAAGTGTTTATTAGTTAGCCTGCTTTTTTTCCCGTATATGAAGCAAAATGCATAGCTGTAAAAATGCTCATTCGATTGCAATTTCTATTTTCCTGTGTTTTGAATTTCTGTGTTTTCTTTTAATCACCCTTAAAAGATGTAGTCAGTCATAGAGTCCTACAGATTAATACACATTATTATAATTATGGATTCTGAAGAACATGGTGAATAAAAGCACTTTTAAAATTCATTTTGGGAGGAACATAAAGCATCAAAAAGAGAGAACATAAGCACAAGAGAAGGAAAGGATCAAACAACAGAGGCTAAACTCAATAGAATAAGTTGTAAGTTAAATTGATCACTTGCAGCTATACTGCTCAGCAGTAAATATTAATCTTCGTATTGGTGGTTCCATTTCAGGCCATTTACAACAAAATTAAAAGTGCCATATTTGAAAATCTCAAGGTGAACTGTATAAAGTAACTTTTCCCAGAACAAGGTTGACCAAAATGCTCTGAAGAGGTAATAATCGCTAAAAGAAATTGATGCTGTGCTGCTAATCAACACAGGGAGTTTGTTTGCCATTTGCGTTCCGACAAGCAAGTTCATGTTTTTCACTGGGACTTGAGAACTCAGGAAAAGACAACCTATTCACCACTGTCAGTCAAGGCTGGAAGACCTCATGGGACCAGAGCATCACGGGGATTTGCCAAGCTACGTGGCTGGAATGGAGGTGTAATGAGTTTAGTGGATCCAGCACATGAGATAGTTGCTTGCTGGTATATCTTGGGCCATGAAGATGTGAAATCCTGCACTAGAACAACTGACTTGGTGTACAGTGGCTTGCAGCATGATGGAGAGCAGCCTCTTTTATTTATTTATTTATTTATTTATTTTTGTTATAGAAGAGGGACAGGGTGAGGAAATGTCGGAACAGAGATGAGCTTCCCGTCATTGATCCCAACACAGCTGGGAAAGCCCAGGACAGCAGTAGGTGCTATGACTCGTGTCTTGTTTACAGATAGTGTGTGAAGGGAAAGAACACACACAAAGAACACACAGCACTACTGAATGATCTTTTTGTCTAGCAGCTTCCTAACCAATGACATGATAAGGGATTAAGATTTCCGTCTTCTGACTAAATACAAGTGTTCAAGCCTCAGTATGCAGTTACATGTCTTTATCTTCTTCACCAAGACTTGAACAATTTTTTTAAGTATCCATTAAAATTTACCAACCACAAAGAGTTTTTAAGAGATGCATCTTTGACTTACTTCTGAGATGTCCTCCAGATTTGGAAGAGTCCTGATGTTGGATAAATTAAATTTAATGTTCTCCATGTGCACCTGTGATGTTTCTGTTTCTCCTCATGTCATCTGAGCCCATACTTTATTGTACTTTCATATCCTCAGACGACGGTTTCATAACCTCAGAGATGGCTGTACTATGGCTGGTCTTCAGGCACGTAGGTATGAAGTGGCCAGCTAGAAAGAACTTGCTCATTGTTCTGCATACAGACTGAGGAGAACCACATTGAACTGGCTTGACAGCCCTTCTCCCACCATCAGTTTTACTTACTCAGCAGTTCTCACAAAGTAAAAGGCAATATCAAAAGCAAGAACAGTATTGACTATCACTAACCCGTCAACATTTCTATATTGGAGACAGAAGTTGTCATAGCAAAGATCCTTCTAGTCTGTTAGCATTTTTTTGGTTTACATCTGTATGGACAAAGCTCTTTATGCTGATGCAAGTGTTTGCCTAAGGGAAAG
>NW_010408620.1:27700-43466 GCF_000710305.1 Buceros rhinoceros silvestris | reverse complement strand
GAAAGAGGAATCTGTTAGATTGCTTATGGTTCTCAAACATACTCCTCATTCCTTCAAGACAGAATTATCTGAAAACTAGTAAAACTGCATGTGATCTAATTTTTCATGTCTATAATATTTTCTTTTCAGAGTTTATTTTTTCCCTATGGCATTTTACTAAACAAGAATTTATTTTAGAAGTCTTAAATACTCTACTTTTCAATCTATGGAATGAATGCTTATAGCATTCAAACAGTGTACTTCAGTCTTTAACTGGCTAATTATTCTTGATACAATGTCACTTTATCATGTGACTGTGGATTAGGGATGTGGTTTTATGCTACCCGCAGTCTGCTAGCAGAAAAGTTGAAGACAATTTGTATCAGATCCATGGTTTATTTTTCTCTACTGAGGCCATTTATTTAACATGCTTAAACCTATGCTGAGGATGAATTTAGCGCTATATCTTTTACACTGATTTTTACAAGTATTTCCAGACTTTAGGCACAGTCTAACAAGACGATGATGTTCATTGCTAAGGACGTTTCTCCTCAGCTCATTCAGCTGGGACTCAAGTAAACTGTGTAAACCATTTCAACATCATCAGCTTTTCTCACTGTAATTTTGTCACCGCCATTTCCCATGGCAGCTCCCCAAGGTGTACACAAATGCTAATCTAGAGTGGTATTTTTCAACATCTTTTTTATCTTGGGCCTTTTTTCGGGGAAATAATTTAATCAATCTGGAAAAAAATTGCCTTTAAAACAAGTGAAGTTATGGATGCTTTCAAGTGCCTATTTTTGGATTACACATGAAAAAGAAAAATAAATAATTATGTTTGTGTTTAAGACTCATTTAGAAATGGCTTATAATGGCGGACATTAAAGTTGAATAATTAAGAAAACTGGTCGTGTAATTATTAGAAGAAATCACACACTGTCTCAGAGAATGTAAACCAACAAATTCAAGTCAGCCACAGTCAGACCACTCTGGAGATTTACTCTGTTGCTCTGACAAGACCCCTGTTCAGCTGCAGTGCTGCTGCTGCTGCTGCTCTCTGGTTCCAGGGCAGCACACGCTCACTGCAAACTGGCCCCTAGGGTTAGTCCTGTCCTACATACTATTTATGAATGCAGTCCAGCATTTTTTTGCTAGCTTGTGTATTTCCAAGAAAATGATAGCTTTGCTGTTTTCAAAAGGTGACTTGAAATAATACATTGTGAAAGCCGGAAAAAATCCCCATAAGATCTTTAGAGAGGACAGGAGTTTAAGAAAGTCTTTCAAACAGCAGTAATATTTTATGATAATAAAATATCTCTCTTTGTTGTTTATGATAATAAAATATCCCCCTTTGTTGTTCAAACTGCACATTCTACACAAATTATGGGGAAGAGGCAAGGTTGTGGATATGTTTTTAGAAAACATCCAGTAATTTTCCTTTTAAATTGGCAAATAGTGAGACAGGAGAAGCAAATAGGCACTGATGGATGGCACACGTTTTACAGATACATCTGAGATGATATATTTAATTAAAACCATAATTCCTGTCAATAATGCTAATTTTTCTATTAAATTTGCTTGTTGAAAACACATAATGATGATATATGGCTGGACACGCAATTAAATAAATAGAATTTAAGTTCAGATGTTCACTTGTAATTTTCTAAGACTATCCTTTTTACCATGCCATCCATAGTTCATAGATGCCCTAAGATAAAAAAGACTAATTAAGACTAAAAGTACTTTGTATTGCATATTAGTTCTGTCACAGTAGCTTTCTGAGACCCTGAATAAAGGAATCTCTATTAATTTTGAAAGGAGAAGGATGAGGAGTATAACTGATGATGGAGTATTTTATTTTCTCCATGGATAATTTTATTGACGTGACTGCTATAAATAGGTGGCCTGTGTGATTGAAAGGTCCAGAATGGAATAAATATATATATATTGCAGATTTTGAACTAGCTGAGTTTACAGTGACAAAAGCTGATGATGTTGAAGGCTACAGCCATACAACCATGGGATCAGCATGAGAAGACAAACCTTGATGTTCATCTTCTTACTCTTTTGAGTTATGCTCCAGTGGTACAGCTGAATAAAAATTCTTCACCTTGCTTTCTTTATCATACAGTTTGAAAGAATGGCTAGGAATAAAAGTCGCACCTTTCCCCCAGTAAATCTGTGACTGCAGAAGGGAGCACTGCTGTCTCAGAATAGAAGGCAAATTTGTCTAAAGTTCAGGTCTCTTTCTGTCTTTGCTAACTCATTTAGCAAGCTACAGGATTAATACTGAATATTTCTTGTGTCTTACCGAGCACCCTGCCCAATGAACACACTTAAGCATTATTCATCCTGCAGTCAAATATCTGTGGCTGTACTGACCCCCTTTGTTCATTTTAAAATTCAGTTCTGTGGTAACGCAAGTGAAGCCAAACTAGCCGCAACTTCTGTCTTTCCTCAGAATAACTATAGCACTGACAATTTACAGTAATCTCTAGTGAAATTACCCAAGGCTTTCATTCTTCAAACTTTCTGGCTACATCAGTATAAATTAGCACAGGAATGGTTGAAAGCCAACTAATTACATCTTAAAGAATTTCAGGAAATTTTCAATTTCTTCACTGAAAGGCAAGATGGCAAGATGGCTTCAATTTTGTTCTGTTTAGTGGAGGTTTGGAGTTCAGTGTTACTTTGACAAGAGGATTCACTGGTTTGCAGGGTTTTCAAGACAAGTTACTAATCCCAAAATTTTCTTAGGAAACTGCTAATCCTAATCTACAGGAAGATGCACTGGTGGAGGGCAGGTGACCATGAAGGGAGTGAATAGAGTGAATAAGAAGCAGATGTGCGAACAAGAGACAGCAACATAAAGGATGCCCAGGCAGAGAGAAACGGCCTGTCTAGGAAAATGCTTAATGGAAGAAATGTTTCTAGAGAATATGGCATCCAGGTACAGAGAAGGGCATGTAGGAAGGAGAGAAGTATGGGGTGGCTCAGGAAAAATAAGAGGAGGAGTAACAAAGAACTGAGTAGGCACAGGAGTATGGGTGTCAGTGGCAGGAGATGGCTAGAAGAATATTAAGTGTGAAGACTCAGGTAAGAAGGGAAGACAAGATTACAGTATTGCAAAGAAAGAGCTATAGAATAGTATTTCTCTGGATAAGAAATATTATTTTCATATCTTAGGGAAATATAAAATTAATCAAGGCTGCAGAACTTAATCATGCTCACAGCAGTCTTTTGCTCTGAAGAGGAAAAATAATTTCTTCAATTCTGTCTCATGGTCTTGAAGCCTCAGATAGAACAGTCAGGCATCTTCCGTTCCAAACTTGAGTGTATTTCTTTTTCTCTTGTAAACATAAATTAAGTGTTAGGTCATTTTACACTGTTTATTTCCAGCTGTACTCCTGGTGCAAATGCTTTTATATATTTGTTAATCCCAGTGTGGCCTTCTGTACTGGCTCACAATTCTTCTTGGAATAAATCCAAGATACACTGTATTATATATGCCACTTTTAGAGAGAAACTCTTTACAACTGGAAAAAAAAAATCACTTTCAATTTGTGTTTAAATTCTCCTGTCTTAATTAGCTTTGTTTTGTGGCTTAAGAAACCAGATTTTACTATATTAGCAGGGCAGACTTCCTTGTCAGCATCATTCTTCTCTGTGTATACTTTAGTGCTGAGCTCTGCATTTTTATAATCTGCAAGCTTTCCTTTATTTTATTTGTTACATTATGCAAATTATTAAATGCAAATGTTGATATATTATCAGTTAAAAGTGCCAAAGTGAGAATAAAAATAAAACAAAATGTGAAAGGGCGAGGAGGAAGAGATAACAGGAAAAAATAAAACAAACTAAATAATGACCTTAAAATACATATTTATGAACACTAATCCCTCTAGTTACCTTCTTTTACACTAAAGACATTGCTGTATGAGAATGACATAGTAAACTAACATGGATAATATTTTAATGGATAATGATGTAATTCTCTATGTTTTATCCTGACATTATTTCTACAGTGTCTCCAACACTGTAGTTTTGAAGACAAATTAAACCACAGTTATAGACCAAAGATATGCATCCCTTGTTTTTAAAATCATATATGTTTATACATAAATACATAAAAAATTCCACTAAGAGCCCCTTGTGAAAGTGTCTAAGTGCATAAATTCTATTAAAGTCAATGGGATTAGACAGTTAGGGCTAGTGTAAAGAGATTCACTAAAATTCGCAGCCCTGGGAACTCACAGCCTTGAATCTGATTCCTAGACTATGCATGTGCTGGAAAATAAAATAACCTAAGCATGGCTGTTTGCTAGAACACTGGTATGGCACAGTCAGCACACACTTGGCTAGAGCTCCCTTGCTCTAAAACAGACTGGCCACATCCAAATACCTATTAGCAACCTTAATCCCTAGACAATATGTGTGAACTACTTGAGAAGGTGTTTGAGCACTTTGTGTGAGGGACAGCGATCAATAATAGGTGAAAGTTTCAGATGACAGTGGGGGTGGGGCACAGGAACATGCAACTGTAGTTTGCTGTTCAGACATGGTCCTACAGTCTCTGTCAGTTAAGCCCTTCTGACTGGAGATCATAAAAGACAACATGCACTGTGGGGAGCTGCCTAGGGTAATCAGGGAAAAATAAGAAAATAGAAAACCTCATGATGTTTGACTTTCTTTTTCCTTGCTGTCTTTGCTGCTCTTTGTATTATGTTTTGTCATTCAATTGCTTGGATCCCTGCTCCCATCAGCAATATGATAGCACTGTAATGAATTCACAGGCCTCATTCTCCTCCACCTGACCATCTGTTTTGCACTCTGGAAGATGTTTCTCAACCTATGGCCATAGTGTGGTTAAATGTACCAGAGCTCAGCCACTGGAACTCAATCATCTGTATCATCATATTGTTAGCATGGACCTTGACCTTGTTTTGGTCAGACAGCTAGCACCCTCCCAGACCAACCTTAGGCACAGTTCAGAAGCTATCATAGTCTAGGCATCAGTTCTTACAGGCGGTTTGAATTTGGTCACCATGATTTGGAAAAAAGCCTAATAGTATGGAAATGGAGTGAATGAGCCAGTCTTAATAATGTTTGAGAGTCAGATGTTATTCGTTGACGATTCTTGGTATGGTAGTGTAGTTCCAGAGTTAGTTCTAGATTCTGAGCTTTTTAACATATTCCTTTCCACTACTTTATCCCTGCCTTGTTGGTCTAAATCTCAGTATCTCTAGAGCATTTGGAGGCATTAATCTGAGACTTTCAAGCTTCCAAGCAATCTGTTCTCAACCTACACTTATGAAGACTGAACTAGATTCCTCCCAAAGCTGGCAACATCCACCCCAGGGCCTACAACCAGCTCCTTCTCTGACTGTACCTCCCTCCCTTCTATGGCTGCCAAAACTCACCTATAGAACGCTGGTTTCTCAACAGAGTTTTTCAAATTCGTATTTCTAGGTGTTGGATTGTTACTTGTTCTGTAGGCTTGTAATTCTTCAGGTTTTGTATTTCACTTCTAATTTTTGTTTGTCTTTCAAATTTGTTCCCTGTTGCCAGCTGAAGTCTTACTGTTGAACTATTGTGTCCAACTCCCCTTACAATTTCCAGATGTCTGCTACATCTGCACTCAAACTGTAAAGAAAATTATTCATCTCTATAAATAACTGAATTAATTTTGTGTTGTGTGATTTTGGCATTTTCTTAATAGAGAGTGAGCTAATTTTATTTTCTCTGCTATGGAAGAGCAGCTTCTGTTGACTTCAAGATGCAATGCAGGACAGATTGTGTCTATCTTGTTCCTAAAGGAAATTTTTGACATCACAGTAAAATGCAAAAGTTCTAACATTTCATGTAAAACACAAGGCTTTCAATTTAAAAGTGTTAATGACTTTCTTAAGAGAAGAATGTATGACATCAATTTCTTCTAAGAAAAAAATTGCTACAAAATAAGAAAGTTTTAATACAGTTCATGCAAATATTTAATATTTGTCATTAAACACTCAACAATTTCCCCATATCGAAATCTGGCTTATATCAGACAGTTCTTCTACGTGTACAAAAAAGGCAATCACAGTCATTCAATATTAAGGAACCATAGCAGAAATAAGAAATAAAAAGAAAAATTGAAAAAAATTGTTTCTCCTTTCAGTATTTCCGAACTATTAATCCATTAAATGTGATCAGCAGTTTACGTAACTCAGCCTGTGACAATTGTGTTAACCTCATAGATATGGACATACTTACAGTGCTGTCAGGGAAGTCCTTCAGCACTTTTAGAGAATAGTGTAATCATTGTGCTCATGAGGAGCATGACACTTAAACTAAAAATGGAAATTTATGAGACAACTTTACAAACTTCTCAACCAAAATTTTTCATGTTTATGTTGAATATCTAACTGTTCAATAAGATGACTGATGTTATCAACCCTGTGTTTTTTAGCAGAGAAAAAACAGTTGTGTTTTCACTCACGTTAAAACATTCAAGTGTTTGATTTGAAATTGCATTGTACTTGATTCTCTGTTGGCTAGACTGAGATTAAAATAAATCATTCCTCTTAGTAAATTGTGGTAAGAAAAATCCTTTCTTCCATACAGAAGCCTGTCATTCTGATATGGATATTCATGTGGATATTCTTGCCCTCAAAGCACTTGACATTTATGGATAACTCCAGTGTAACTTGAATAAAATTAATGACATTGAATCTTAAGAAGTAAACAAATAATCCAGGTGTCATCACTGTGGCTGATATTCACCTTTCCATTAAAGATTGAGGAAAATGCTGTTAAGTACCATGGGTTAAAATTCGATTAAAATTTGGAAGACTGGCTCCAGATGGCTCATCTTAATCACCATTAATATTAATATAATGAATAGTAACATACTGGAATATATGATGACTTTGCTTGGTCAGAATCTGTTTAAATTTATTTGGATTGTCATATAAATGCTTATATACACTACATGTTAGATACATATGTTCATGTCATTCATACAGAGAACTACCACTCATCTTCCTAAAACTTGATTTAAGTCAGCTGCTATATTAACGATAGCTAGCTGATGCTGAACCAAAGCTTTGCAAGGGAAAGGATAGTAGATCTTTGGAAAAAAAAATCTCACCCTCTTTATAAAATAAGCTAATTCCAAAGGCACTGCACATTGCTGCCTTCGTCAGAAACTCGAGACACACTTGGATGAAAAACCTACATAGGTGAAGAGTCAAAAATTTTCTACAGCCCTCTCCAGAAGATTGAAAGAGCTTGGTATGGACACAGTGTCTCAAGGGTTTGGCCACATGCAGTGGGGAAACTCCAGGTGGGCAAGCAGGTCATCATGTCCATGCCCACTGCACTCCAAGTATTTCTCCTTCTGTACTGTGATAAATAAAATCCAACCCAAGGTCACTGCTTTGTTAAATAAATCTCTCTGAAAGCCAAAGCCATTCACCTAGTCAATGAGGGACAGCTTTTCCCTCCATGACTGACATCTACTGTGACATTCTTCTTCCCCTTAAGTCAGTAAAACACCTGCAAAATTGGAAGAAGTTAATGACTGTGGGAGTTGATTTTGCAAGGAATTAATAAAAGGACAATGGATCTAATCACATGCAAATCTAAATGTAAAACTGTTCTATGGTTTGACTCTCGTGAGAATTTATAACCTACAGAAACCCATAGACAATAATATGAAAGATACTGAAAGAAAAGTGTTGGAGGTTTTTTCTGTGTATTTCCCGTGTATTTGAATGCAGGAAAAATACAGACATTACTAAGTATTAAAAGTGGAAAATAAAAGTCTTTTACAGGTGTAAAACTCCAAATTTACTTGGAGAAAGTCTACAAATATTATTGATCAGAGATTTTTTGGAACAGTTTAGGCGAGTATCCTTCAGGAAAGTCGAACACTCTAGATGTATTTGCCCTCCTTCAGTGTTTACTGGATGCTTTCTTGAAATTCCTTCTAACCCTTCCTTTTTTCACTGTTCTACAGCCACCTTCTGTCTGACAGCCAGTTTTTTATTCACTGTTTCAGACAATTATGGACCTTCAGCAAAGTGAAGAAATGAGTGAGATAGTCCTTCACGTGGCTGGAACAAGCTGTCTCTGCAAACCTGAATTTTTGGACCAATGAGACTTCCTGCATGTTTCTGGATTTGAAGCTGGCCTGTTTCAAGAAGTCAAAGAATGGCAGAACACATGTGGAGTGGCAACTTTTTTTGTGTGTATGACTCAGGAAGACTATGAGCTGCATTTTCATCCTCTTATAGGAACCAATACAACCCAATACAATTCCTTGATGGTCAGTGATCTGGTCCAGGCCTTAACCTGGACTCTCACACACTGTTGTACTCTATTGTTGCAATTAGAAATAAATGTTAATCACTATCTTGAACACCAGAATCCTTTATGTGTTGTACATACTATTGATACACATCAGATACAAAGATTTTCGAATGGTCATTTGCATTTAACTGAGGGAGTGGGGTCTAGACAGAGCTCAGCTCCCATATTCCAAAATTATGGCAAAATTTAGAATCCTGTGTGATATGGCCATTTCTCACAGCCAGGGCCATAAGCCAGAGTTCAAAGGCTATGTCATGTCAGTGACATCAATCTGTCAGAGAGAACAGATTACATTGGGATTCACATAATTTTGCATATCTTGAGGCTAAGGAATGTAATAAAAATAACAGAGTAATACAAATGTTTAAATGAGACATGTATCATAGCACAAAATTTCATGGAATTCCCTAGAGGGAAGGACCAAAGGTTGACATTATGGCTAAAGATGACAGACAAATCTTCAGATATGCAGAGACTATGATCTACATAACTTCAACAGATCTGCAATCCTATCATCAGAAGTATCCAGTTTAAGATTTTTCTATCTTTCTCAAGATCTTACTTAAAGCTTGGCAAATAGAAGGAAAAAATTAGTTTAATATGTTCCATATGTTAAAAAACTATACAAATTATTCATTCTTAGTTTTAAAAGCATCTAAGTTCTTGTCTTTACTGGCTCAAAAGAAGAAAAGTCTCTGTGTGAAGATCAAACAGGCAAACAGGCAGATGTTTCACTGGAAGTGGATTTAAGACTAGTTCTTCAACTATTTTTGAGGCAGTTATACGTCTTTTCCATCGCAGGTCTTTATAGTCATACGGACTCTGTGGTGCTGGTTGCTGTCCTTGTGCCACACAACCTGTAGTCTTCAACACAGAAACACAGACCAAAAACATGCAGGTGAGCAAAGAGACAGGAGAAAGGCATAGTCACCAAAATAGTCATAAGCTTTAGCAAGGATTACACTGTCTATATGCCTGAGCTGTAGGTTGATTAAACCAGTTGTTACCATTAATAACATCATTTGGAACATAACACTTACCATCATTTGTTACCAGATGGCACCTGGACCATAGCAAAGGAGTTTTAAGGGGAAAATTGATGAATACGGTAGCTTGAGAGATCTTGCCCCCACACATAGCCGGATAAGAATATGGTTTAATAACTCTGGGAAAAGCAGACTTCTGGGTAATAAAAACTCATGCTGGTAGAACAGAGGGGATAGTAGTCTGTTATAAAAACTGGAATATCCCAACAGAATATTTTTAAACTGGAAAAAAAATATGTATTGCTGAAGTTTGATTAAAACCAGTCTAAAGAGATTTCAGTATTCAGTCTAATGATAATAACTTCTAGGTGGAAAATGGATAATAGCACACTCTATAGAGTATTCATTTTTTATACTCATGTAATCATAAAAGATTTTAACAGTTGCAGTTATTGATCTTAAAGGTCTTTTCCAACCTAAACGATTCTGTGATTTTATATTGTTAAAGTTATAATGGTCTAAAAATATCAACCAGATTTATTTTGAAGGCCAAAATCTTGCAAGCTTCAAGGTTTTTTACCAGCTGCATGAGGTACTTGCCTCACACATTTTATTTATACCAAATGATATGAGACACATTACAAAACAACTTATTTTGAAAACTTTGGAAAAAAAAAAAGAAGTGCAGCCTATTTGTGAGCACTCTAAGTCATAAACTTTAGTGAAAAATGCTGTATGGAAAAAGGCAACACCGTTCCTCTGCAATTCAGCTGTAGCTGAATTTGCTAGAATTTCATGAATTTCGTGAACATGAGACATCCATCCGTGTCAAATCCAAAACATTAATACAAGTAGCCAAGGCAGGTAAGTAGTTCAGAGGGAGTTAGCACACCCTGCTGAGTTCTCAGCTTGAGTGCAAGGAGAAGATTTTACCAAATTTGATCTTATTGTAACCTTCCAGCCAGCTCTGCTTTGAGGGGCAGAATAATGAGATCTTTTTCTAAAGTGAACAGATAAATGTTTATATATTCATATCTATATATCTAGATATATAAAACTACCGGAATTCCAAGGATATTTTATGTTTAAATAAACATGTATTAACAAAACAGACATGCATAGCAGGCCGATGAGACGGACCTTTGAAATATCTTCTCAGACATCTGCTAAGCAATAGAGGGCATCTAAATTATTAATGTTATCAATCTCCTTCAGCAAAGGAGATTTATTTTGCAAATTCCAGCAACCCTAATCAGCTGAATTTTTAAACACACAGTGTTTCTGTATTCCTTTACTGTTTGTTTTCAAGTGTTGATTTTTTTTTTTTTAATACCACAAAAGAGGAAAACAAATCACATCATATATTAACCCATAACCTTTTAAGCTACAGAAACAGACAGGTCATTTTTTTTTTTTTTAGTGTTGACATTCTGCATGTGTAAGAAAAACTTATGTATGTAGATTTCTCTCACAAGAGCTTCAGGGCATAACCCAGACAGAGAAGCCATCACTTTTCCATTCTGCACCCAGGCTGCTGACAAAAGAATTGTGCAAATGAGCCTTTAAATCTTTAAATAGTCACTACACAATGCATGAAAGAATGCAGCGCGGGACAAAGGGCAATATTCACAGTTTATCTCAGGGTGATGGATCTGAATCGACGCATGAACATGGGTTTGTTACGGGATGGAGTAGGCCGCAAACCCCTACTGAGAACCCAGTGGCCACAGTCTGTAATGCAAACAGTCAGGCTAAGTCCTGAACAATTAGGGTAAATTGAACTGGCCATTATCTGAACTTCAACTTGTTCTCATGATTGATATGGGAAATGAAAAGTTGTATGTATCTCCACAAAGACTGCGTGTTTTCTCCTCCTGACCAATGCTAGAAATTGGTAGATTCATATTTTAATGCAGAAATTCCTATTCCATATTTCTATTTAATAAAAGCCAAATTCATTCACACTGAAATGAACATTGTCAATTTTGTTGTTTTCCTAGAATTTTATCCATATATAAGACATAAAAATAAGTTCACAAAACTGGCTCTTTACAGACTAAAATGGATGATCTATACAGAATAATAACCTATATGAACAAATACTTGTTCGTCTGACATCCTCCACACCACCAGTCTGTTGTATAAATATTCACAGGTAAACAGTAGCCAGTCACGTGTCTTAGGTCATACTTCAGGCAAATCAGGGTCCTTTAAAGAAAATATATAATGTAGAGCATTTATGAGCATAAATAAGAGCTTTTTACCTATACTGTCCACAACAGTGATTAAAATACTTTGTATTAATGTTTCAGGTTTCCTAAAATACAGGAAGTGTAAAATTAATCCTGAGGTAGTGCATTATAGAGAGGCAAATGTTAACTTTTTAGTTCTCGAACAGGGAATGGAGTGCCAGGAGCAAGGGGATGCAGCACCCTGTCCCCTGCATATTCTCCCTCTTTTCATCTTGCAGCAGTGAGAAAGGGGAATATGACAGAGCTACCTCTAAAATATGTGCAAACCAAGCAGTCAAAGCATCTGCAAAGCATCAGTTGTTCATACCTACTTGTGATGAGGAGGGGATTCTCATTAGCTTATCAAAAATGCTTGATTGAAACAATCTCCTTTGATTAATATCTCACCTGCTAATATTTAGGGCTGTATAAATTCAGGTAACATTCCAAGAAACATGATCTGTGAAAGGGCGTATGATTTCACATAATGACCTGCATGGAGGCCACCAGGACAGCCAATGAAACACAGAGACTTCAAGAAACTCTCTTCAAAGCAACCCTATGTATTCAAGTATACACTGCATTCAAGTTGGATGGATTTCCCTTTTGTCTATAGTCATCAGAGGCAAGTGACATCTTGAACGCCTCAAGAAGATTAAATAGCAAAGCTCAGTCGGAAGCTTAAAAAAAAGAGAGAGAAAAGAAAAGGGCCAACTTGGCCATTATGGAGCTGGTCCTTTCTTGTCTGTGAAAGAGCTTTCAAGGAGTACTATTGGAAGAAGAAGGCCCAGATAAAGAATACAATGATGTTAGAAAGGGAGAACTCCGAGTGGAACCAGAGGGTGTGGGTTGCACTGAATGAAGGATTAGTGCAGCTTCACAGCAAAGAAAAGGGGAATCCTAGTCAAGATGAAAATGAGGAATTACTTTTTTTAGACTCCAGTTCACTGAGCAACGACAATGCATGATGGGAGGTACTTGACATAACACTCTTCCAGGCCATGTTTGCTCTCCATGTGGGACCAAGAAAAAACAACAACAGTGGCACACCAAAACAAAACAGTTTTTAACCTAATAAACTTACTTAGAAATTCTTTTCTACAAACCTTGGGTTTTATTTACCATTGAGTATCTGCACGTTGAACCAGTCACACATGGGATATCAGCAAGCCAGATTTTCAGACAATGTGTCTTTTAACACATCTATATTTTGCAAAAGATTCAAATCAATGCATTCTTGTTTCACACTATAGGAAAGGAAGATACTTTAGGTGTTTAATTCTTCATTAAACAGTCATTAGAAATTGCTACCTTCTGGAACATTTTAGGACAAATTAGAAGGCAAAATGATGCGGAAATAAAAGGCGTTTTGGATTCTTAGTGTAAGATGTCTGCACAGCAGTCAGGTTGATTCTAAGTTAGGGAAAAGACAGTGCAGAAGCAGGAGGGTACAATTTAATTGCATCAGGAGACAGGCATATATTTTGATTCAGGATGATTAATATTATTCTGTGAATCACTGACCTGTTTTCCTATGTGTGAGGAATCTGTAGTCCCAGAATCACATTACTAGTTGTGACATAGCCAAGGTGGAAAAAAGGACTGGAACACAGGGTCTTTGTGACAACTTACCTAATACGGTGCAAACACATACTTCAGGTTAGAGTGAGAAGCAGAAGGCTAGGAGCACTCTGGGTGTGTTGCCACATCCACATCACATAAGGAAAAGAGCAAGCCAGGGCTTCCTTTACCTGCATGTGAAACCATTATGGTAATAGAGGGCAAAAGAAAAAAGCTGGTCTGCCTCATCCACTTCCCTCGAGTGTCAGGAAAAGCTGAAGCAGCTTAGATTATTACAAAGTATTAATCTCATCCAGAGACCCCTGCTGTCCTCATGGCCAAAGGACCCTTTGCTGAAAAGATTTCTTCAGAGCTTGATGAAAGCTGAATGGGCAAAAAAAAAATGTCCCTGAGATCGTTCAGTTTCCTTGGCTACCTCTCAGTCCAGGCAAACACCAAGTTTTATCAGGGACAGACAGAGGCAGCACATTCCCTCCAGTACCACACCAGTTCATGAAGCCGTTAATGATGAAGTCAAAAAGCGCACCTTAGGAACAGCTGGAACAGAAGAGACATGACTACAGCAAAAAGGAGGCCTCTTCCTAAAATGTATGAATTATTTGTACTTGTGGTGAGGTGTGGTCTCTGTAAAAAGAGAGAATTTGTCATGTTGGAACAGTTTGTCTTGACAGGCTTAGCCAGATGAAGGTGCAGAGGGGACATAACTACTCTCAGGCAAATACCGTGAAAGCAATAAAAATAGAGGAAAGGCTGACACCTGGACAAATGAGCTGTGGCTGCGAATACATTTAGGAAATCGGAAGGTGTCTTCCTCATCTTTTGCCAAGAGGCTTCCAATAGCAACAAGAACTGAAAATGCAACTTGTTCAGAGGCTGAGCCGTATGTATTTTTGCTATGACTGCTGCTGTTAGTAGTTGACTTGATATCGAGGGAAATGAATGGTGGCTTTTAAGCACATATAATTATTACAGTTTCTGGAACTGCATTACATGGAGATTCTAGCAAGTAGCCGGCCAGTCTGCTCCCTTTCTACCATGATCCCTATGATTGTCCCCTCTTCTTCTTGCATTATTTGTTCTTTCTTTCTACTCACTGACTGCTCACTTCCAAGGCGTAAGCCACAGGAGCTAGATGGTGAACACTCTCCATACAAACTACTGAGAAACCAAAAATGTAATACTCCACATGATTATGAAAGGGCAATTTCTTCCTCTTCTGGTTCCTTGCATGTGTATGTGGTTGTATGAAACTGAGAGAGCACTATGTATACCTCTGATCTCCAGTGTAAAACCCTATTTTGTCCTATTTATCACATCAGGACTCTTTTTTCTACCTTATTAATAGGAACAGCCTTAGAGTCACCTGGGTGTGCATAACCACAGAGGGATCACCTGAGTGTTTCACGTGGTGACTGTGTTCAGGACTCAGAGCTTCCCTCTCATGAAGTAGTCAGTTTGGAGACTTATTTCATGAGGTACTGTATCACTGGAAAGAGATTTTTAGCATTTTGACAAGAGTTTATGATTTTGCGGTGTCTATATATGTACACTAGTGGACATGCAAATGTATTTGTGGTGCGTCACTATTGGTCGTACATCCAGGTGAGCAGAGCTTGATAAGAAACCTTTCTTTCCTTTCATTATGAAGATGTATGTCTTTATTGCTACTTTGTTATTACTTTTCAGAATTTAAAAAGCTCATTACACTATTTGTTGTTGAAGAAAGAGTATTGGATGCTCAGCTCTCATAAATGAGTTTGTCTACACCAAGTGTAGTAACTATAACTTGTACCTGAATGGGCAATGTCTTTTATTGTACTTGGAAAGAAATCCATTTTCTGTTAATACTTTTTGTGATAGCGTGAATCTGTGAACCTCCAGGCAGGATATCTGTGTAGACACATGTGCATGCAAGGTTGCATTCGGAGGGTATTGTATCCTTACACCACTGAAGCCATTTATTTGTTCATTGTTGAATAATCTGCCAGCTCTGAAAACCTGTTCATGCAGTACCTTTTTCCGTGAAAGAACTTTGAGATTTTGCTCTGAAAGTGATCCTCCATATAATTAAAGAAGTATAAAATCAAATTATATGGAAGTTAATCTGAAGACACAATAAGGATAGGTAGTGTGAATAAACAGTTTTACCAGAGGAGTTCCAAAAACTGAGTGGAGCTGCTTTCGGTTTACACAGCAAGATCTCCACTCTGCACTACAGAAAAGGAGTGGGTCTATGGAGTTCTGAAACACTCAGAGAAAGCTTGAAAGGGCAGTGACATCTCAGTTCTTGATTTTGTACCCTGGTTTAAATATGTAAAAGAAAGCCAACTGTTATCTTGTAAACCCAGATGATTTTTTTGTAAAGCTCTTATTTGACAGTGATGCCTGAATGCAATGATCCTTTGTTCTACTACTCTGCATGTTGCTACCTGTGTTTATCTACTTTTGTACCCTTGCTGATTTAGAACCAAAATTGCAATGTTGGCTGAGTCACCATGTTCCCCCTGTGCAGTCTGGTGCCCAGCTGCTCCTACCTTCCCAGACTTCTGCATGAAGGCAAAGATCAGTTCAAGAAGCACCTGATGTCCATGCCCTGAAGAAGGATTTTTTGGGAAGATAGCCCAAGAATTCTTT
>NW_010408620.1:0-27616 GCF_000710305.1 Buceros rhinoceros silvestris | reverse complement strand
TTTCCCTAATTAGAATGCGAAAAAGTATATCTTTATTCTTTATAGCAAACAGAGTCAAGTCGGGAGATGGCTGATTTGATTTCAATTACTGCTTTTATAACCCATGGAACTGTAATAATGCGTGTGGGGGAGTAATTGCTCCTTTTTCTCCTCTCTATTTTTTAATCTCTGGTTTTGTATCATAGCCATCAAGACAATATAATGGCTGGTGACAAAAGTGAAAAGTAAAGAACACCTGGTAAATAGAATGATTTTCATATTGCCTTGATGAACATTTTTCTTGCATTCACTTCAAAATGTAGGGGAGGAAAATGAGGTTAATTGTGCAAAAAGAAGTTTTATACTTTTAATCAGGTGTATCAAATGTCAAGAGTTTTCCTTTGTAGTTTGGTGTTTTGAGTGATCTTGCATCATTGTAATGAGAGAAGTTTCTCTTTTATGAAAGGAAAAGCAAAGTCTGTAGAGGACAGAGAGTTTCGTACAGGTCTCTTCCAACCAAAGCCATTCTATTTCTATGATTCTGTGTCTTTCCTGAGGTTCACCCTCTCCTCCTGTGTAAGAAACATCTTGAACAGGAATATAACAGATGAAAAACGTTAAAGTGCATTGTGTTTTCTTCAAATGTACCAAGTACAGCATGAAAAAAAAAGTGACATATAGTGCAGTTATGTTAATAATAGTGAAAATGAGAAATTCCTTTACTATGTCAGAGTCAACAAACAGAAAGCAGAATCAGACTGAAGAACTGGAATTTTTGTGGCCTTTTTTTTTTTTTTTTTTTTGGTTTTGGCTTTTTTAACGGGGGGGAGATAGAGAAACCAAATCTTTCTTTTCTTCTTTTTTTTCTTCTCTTTTTCCTTTTTTTTTTTTTTTTTTTTGGTATTGGCATTTTTAAAGGCGGTATAATTCAGACTGGAAGAGACCTGAGGAGGTGCAGTTCAGATTCCTTCTCAAAGCAGACTCAGGTATAAGGTCAGATAATACCTTTAGTTGCATTTGTTGGTTTACCTGAAGAGGAAAACAATCAAAACTTAAAATGTTTTCTTGGTTTTCCACTTTCACCTATTTTTTTTTCATTTTCCTTTATTACTTATGCTTTCAAAACCAGAAATCCATATTCTTGTATTATATTCACACTTAACACCTTTAACTTTGGAATAATCAAAATCCTTTTTAAGATAGCTCAAATTAATCTGCACAGCAGCATGACGGAAGTTAACATGACTATTCTGAATTCTATGTGTAAGCACAGATAGCAACACAATTGCCAGTTAAAACAGAACATATTCAAATTGGAATCATTTTATGGTTGATTAAGCTGCATGATATAACAAACCATGTGTTGTTATGGTTATTATCCTAGAGTTTACAGAATTCCTCTGATAGTCCAGAGAGTGCCTGTGGGGACAAGAACTCACGCACTGGAAGTATCTTCTTTATCATTTTAAAGCAGAATGTTTTCAGGCAAGCTGGTGTTAAAGAAAATATTTTCATAAGCATAGAAAGCTTTCCAACAGTGGATTTCATTCATTCCTCTATGCACAGATGATATATCTGAGTGGTGGGAGGGTGCAGTAACCTTTGTTTATGTCTTTCATACAGGTTACAGTAAGTGGATTTTATCTCAAATATCCGAACAAGATGCCCTGAATGCTTCTCCAAGGCCCTGTCCATCTTCACATCTACAAAGGGATTAGAAGATCTGGTGTTTTGTGCTGCTCTAATTCTTCTCTAGTTTTATTTTCTGTTAATAGGGGCATGAAACCTAACTTCTACTGCTGGCATTGCAAGAGAAATCTGGTGCTACAAAGCAGATGTCTTCATTTATGTGTGCTTCTTCTTGTGTGGGCAAAAGTAAAGCAGGGCATAATTTCAAGCAGATAGCTTGGAGGTATGCTTTTAAGTTACTTTTGCATGGAAAGTATCACCATAACTTCAAAAGTGCTAAGAATCAGTGAACCAGCTGGTTTGCTTCTCAACACGCTGAGTGAGCTCCACTTTAAAAACTTGTACCAAATTTCAATTTTTCATCTGAAGCTTTATTTCTCTCTGTCTCCAAAATTTCACCATGCTGCTACTACAGCTGTCCTTCCTCTGACAGGCTGCAACCAGTAAATAGGTCGTTTCCTCTGTCCATAAAATCATCAACAGGCAGGGGAAGCTCTTGCCAGAGGGGAAGAGCCTTGCTAAAGCTGAAAAAAAGCTATTGGTGTTCCCTGCTTGTACTAACATGTCTGATCTAAAATTACGTATTTGAAGCAGAAGCCCTAAAGTGGATTCTGATTCTCTAAGCAACAAACTACCTTTGAGAATATGTTTCAGAAAAAGGTACAAAAAGGTACTAAAAGCATTTACATGACTGCAGTTGCTGGATATTAACTCCACCACTGCAAAAATTAAATAGAAATAGGATGTTCTCACAAACCAGGAATATTTTGCAACTTCATTGATCGCTGCCTTTGGTCTAATCTCTATGTAGTACATTACCATACATGACATGGTGTCTAACAGCATGATTACACTACTCAACAACATAAGCAGTTTCCCCACTTCGAGTATTAGCTGCAGCTCACTCTTACAGTTTTTTTCTGACAATATGCTTCTCACTTCTAAACCAATAGCTCAGGTTTTTCAAAATAACAGTAGGAGTATCATGTTATTTTTAATTTACGTGCAGCTTATGTCTTTTCAGAGACATAAAGGTACCCATTTCACAGCACTGAATCTGGAGAACATATCTTCATCTCAGCTGACAGTCTTCAGGACACATGGCATAAGCATATCGCACTCTATGTCTTTTCTTTTCAAATACATACATGGATTACAAGAACTTATTTAAACTGCCTGGTTGTCTATTAGGTATGTCAGGCCCTGGTTTTGCCAGGCTACACACATCCAGAATGCATCTTCTGGCCATGGCTAGCCAAAATGTGCAAGTTTGATGGAAAACTTTGGTCTTCAAAGTGATCCTCAAGAAACTATCTCAATACAATCTGGCATGTTTGGTCCTAAAATGAGGTGTCACTGCTTTTGCCTAAAACAGCTGAATTTCTACTCCTAGCTCCTAGCTCTGGGCCCAAAAGAACAAACTCTGACAGTACAGCCTTCTTATGTTGTTTTGCTTAAAAAGACTTTTGAATAATCCACATTTCTTGTATTTTGCACATGCTTTGTCTCTGTTCTGAAAGTAAAACTAACTGTGTGGTACAAGCCCAAAACAGAGTGCTGAAATAAAATAAACTGCAAATCTAGGAAATAATTATTATTTGTTTACTTTGTGCATTTTAGACATATTCATCACCTAATTTAATGACCCTCTTGCTCACTTCTTTCATTAAAGTATTCAAAATTGGAAGTGATTTGTGATGAGAGCATGTCCAGATGAATAACTTTTAACTAGTGGACAAATAAAAATTCATTTTCAGTCATATTTAAATGGGTAAAGAAATAATTTCAAATCATAGTATGAAAAGAGACAAAGGTGATAAATAGATATTGAAAATATTCAGCCTGAGTAAATCTCTGCATTGAGGACAAGACTTTGAAACACATGAAAAAATTTGGACTATCAATTACTTTCCAGTAGGTTGTGAAAAACAATACTCAGAACACAGATGCCACCCTCCCACCCCAGCATATATGGATGGAAAGAAATGAATTAACAATTCCATTACTTGGAGACATTCATGTCTCAGAAATGTTTGCATAAAATGAACATTATCCATAGCTAGCTGTGGTTGGAGCTATGGCAATTTGTACAAACTGATGGTAGTTTTATGAGTCCCTGAATCTTTCTGTAAGTCTTCTCAGATGCAACAAAGGTTTAGAAAAAAATTAAAGAGGATCTTCTTACTAATTCCAATATCAGAGCTCTTACAGGAGAAACCCTCTTGCTCAGATCCTGTCAGAAAAAACAAAGATGCAGTATGTCAGATCTGTGTCTTGAGTTTTCCTGTCTTTAAGAACAAGTGGAAGAGGTCAGAGTAAGACTGTATCTTTGCTATTATACTAAGAAGATTTTGGACTGGAAAGACAAAAGAAATTCTGGATGTCTGGAGGCCATTAGAGTTATGGAATTCTGGGAGGAGGTGGTGTAGCCACAGTAGCTAGAACAGTTGACTGTCTTGGCTGAGTAAGGACCTGAGCAATCTAAATGATGTTAGAAGCTGAGTCTTCCATTTGAGAACAGACCTAGACACATATCTGGTCTTTTAGTCTTTTAGTGTAATGGAGGAATCAGCTTTCTGTTTATCTGCTCCTGAAATCTACCATAACTTTTTAATATGAACACCTTAAGTTCAAAAAGAGAAAAGAGGGTGTTCACAGCTGAAACATCTGGGGAACAAAAAGCGTTCATCTGAAGATCTGAGTTTAGTCCCCAAATACACATTTTTACTAAGAGTTCACCAACTCCGAATGATGTATTTCTATTCAAATGCAGGGCAAGGCGATTTCCTTGCTTTAGGAAGCACAGACAGATACTTCTAGAGCATTATGGATGTATGTCCCTCCTGGCTGTCAGCCTTCAGCTGTGGGGTCAATGGTACTTCTTTGTTCTTGTGATTCTTTCAGTTTACAGGGAAAGGATGACATTACCATTCTGTTTTTAAACTTCTGCGAGAAGTTTGTATCTGAAAAACCATTCTGCAGGAACTATGCTTGAATGTACGAAAGGGGGAAATAAAATGTAAGATAACTTCATATATCTATTATTTTGTTCAATTTAAAAGTGTTTCTGTGAATAATGTAAGCATTTGACATGAGAAACAATGTAGAAAAACACTATTAAAGAAATTATTAAAGAAACTGGAAACCTTTTAGGACTACACATTCTTCCTTAGGCAATACTTTGATGGCAGCAGGGCTAAAACCAGGAAGACTGCTTACTATGGTACGGTGTATTTGCTCAAATTGAAAAATCTGTCATAGTTCCTTCAGGCGTTTTAGAATTTCTTAAAAGCTCATTAGTTATATTTCCTATTAAAGAAAAAACCAAAACAAAACAAACCCACATGTGAAAACATTACAAAATAATTATTAATTCTGGTAGGTCTAACAGGAACAAATAATGTCCACAGGCTCTTTTTTCCTCATGAACACATTAGTAACTAGGGCTTTGCAGTGAATTAGAATCTCTAAATGGAAGTAGAATAGAAATCTGGAATGGAAATGGCTAGAAAATGTCATAGTTATTTCATTAAAAACTGTACAAATAAATCTAGAGTTACCATGGCTCATAGGCACAGATTTGACCTGAAGCTCTGCATAAATATGTACTGGTTACAAAGAAGTCCAGCATCAGTTAAAACTCCTGGCTGTCTAGGTAGACCTCCACATTCACTTGTAAGATGGTACTCAGTGAGTTAAGTATTTTCTCAAGAAAGATTGATCTCATTTGAGCCTTCATTTAGTGACAAGACATGCCAAGTCTTTGGAGTCTGATAGGTGATGCATATTAACAAAGTTTATCAGAGAGGTTTTCTGAATGCCAGAGAAGGATAGGTTTGCAGCAGTTAAGGTGAGTCAAGCACTACATCCATTCTCACATGCAAATTTGCAGAATTACTTAAAGTAAAAGAAAACAAAAGTTTCTACCTACTAAACATTATTGCTAAAATATAGCAAGAGATAGGTAAAGCCTCATCCCAAAGCACCACATTTCTACATGTTTGAAGAAAGTCACATTTCTGAAAGTATCACTGGTGCGACTCCGCAGTCCAGTTCAGGGAATCACTTCAGATTATTTCTCAGGTTCTGATGGAGAATTATATAAGGGACAGATGTTCCCCCAAATCCCTGAATACATTTATTGCTCCAGAAGTCAATTCCCCATGCCATAGTACTTCCGAAGGTAATAGCGTAGGTAATGAATGACTAACCAGGCACTTGGCTTTTGATATGTCCCCACTGGCTATTCACCACTTGGTTCCCTTCTGTCCTCTGGCTCCTGGGTATCTTACATGAATGATCCAACTGGTGTCACTTCAAGGGCAAAGAGATAAACCATATGTGAAAAAGAATAAAATAATGTGCCTTTGTCCCTTTCAAACAAAGGAAATCAACCTAAAACAGACCCAAAAGAAGCAGCTTTGTGAATGAGGGGCCTGATTCTCATTTACATTGCCTTACACCTTCCTGACAGCAAAATAAACCTTGAAAGGGATACGTAAATATTTCCCTTTTAAAGTGTGCTTTCTCTAAAATGCTGTCTTCCTAAATGCTTGCAAAGGGTCTTTAACCAGTCGATTTAACATGTTAAGAATTTCTTTCCTAATTAAAAAAAAAAAATGTAAAGCAATTACTAAATACTGTTAATAGCAAAATGTTAAGTAATACAAACAGAGTGTGAACTAACCAGTAAGTATCAGAACAGGTGTGTTATAGTCTAACCTGTAAATGCACTTATATTCTGGGAAACCAGGTTTCACTCCTGACATTGTAATAATACACATTTTAAAGGTAAAAAAAAACCCGAACAAAAACAAACACACACACGCCCCCCCCAAACCCAAAACAAAACCAAAAAAATGACCAAAACCAAATCAGCTTCAGATTAATTCTGGGTTGTCCCAGAATGGGAAATGAGAAATCAGAAGATGAGAACAGTGAACCAAATTCATGCTATTACCATAGTTTCCATTATCACCTGGTTTTGCATTTTCAAAGCAGACTTTCACATGCACAGCTAGACTACACTGTGGCATCCTGTATTGATCTTGCCCACTAAAGCTTTCAAGCAGCCTGGAATCTTGTCTAACCTTCTGCAAATATATGCATTTAAAGGTCACACACATGATGAGAGATTTGCTTGCCAAACGCACTTTGTGTGCTCATTCTACAGTGTGACACGACAGTTAACTTTGGTGTGCTTGGAGCTGGTTTACTCTGGGTAAGGCAACGCAGTCTGAAGATTTAATGTTAAACACAGAACTTTCCAAGCTGTTAGAACCATGCAATCTACAGCATTCCTCAGGTAACCACAATGATGAGAGAGCGGTGGGAGAGCTGAAGGAAGGTAAAACAGATTAGTTTGCTGTTGTTTTAAAATTGGAAATGTCTTTGTTGCCTCCACAATTGTGTGCTGTTGGAAGCGACTAAAATTGTTACTTTTTCTTACAGATCCTGCATCTCTTAATAAACTTAGGCCATCACAGTCCCTACCACTTGGTGCTTTTATAGTGATCTAGTATTGCCATAGAGGTGCATTAGCTATCCTTTGAAAAGCAGAGATCGAACAAGATTAACTGCAAGAACCATTGAGGTTCTAAGTACTTGCAAATTTCTGTCATTAAAATGTGTAAACAACAGGAATAATGCCAGAGGAAAAATGAAATTAAACAGCCTCATGCAAAATACTGCCAATTGGACTCCTTTTTCCTGCAGGCAGCATGAAGACAAAAGCAAACCTACTCTACCTTGTGGCAGTTTGCAACTGATCCTTCCACATTCTCTAAAAAAAAACAAACAAACAAACAAAACCAAAATTCCACTCTTAAAAAGTATTAGATAATTTTAAGCTGTTTTATCCCTTGATATCATATAAGAACAATTTTAATTAATTCTTAAGAGTTAAAAAAAGAAGAAAGAATGAAATGAAGATTTGTGTTTCTTAGGAATGCTAAGCTGTACAAAAGCTCTGGGCTTTGTTTTTGGGCTGTCATTCTAAAGGAGGTGAGGACGGATTATAATTGCACTGTGGGGCCTGAACAGAGGACCCCTGTAGGTAGAGCAGGCCTTTCAATCTTCTGATCAACGGAGCTGAAACAAAAATGCAGGAGGGCTGTGTTCCCACGTTCTTTGACAGTTTCCTGCTGCAGATAGCGTCCTTTTAAACCTCCCTTATGCTTTCATTATGCTGGTGAAATAATGAATAATTTGCCTCCTCCACTCTTTGATATGCATGGTCAGATATTATTGGGTAAGAAGCAAGAGGGACCTTCCTATAACCTTAATCCAGTTCACACTAATAAAATGATTTAGCTGAGCATTCTTGGGAAGCAATTATTTTTCTTGAAGACAATGACTATCAAAAAGTCCCTAATGGGCAGAGGCAGATCAGGTCACCTCAGCTTTCCATTTTCTTCCACACAGGCAATGTTTGGACTTGTAAAGTATGAGCTCCTTTCTGCAATTTTGTTGCAAATGCTCAGTCATTACTGTTGCTGAGTGTATGGATAAAAATGAATTAAGTTTAATTTTGATTTATTTGAGTGTGCATTTAGAGTCCTGTGAGAGATTAACTGTACTCTGAGTTACACGAGAGAAAATCTTCAAAGGGACAAGTATGCTGGAGAAATGTGAAAAGGTATTCATGTTTCTTAATAGTAGTGATGAGAAAACATATTTCAATTCCCATTCTACTTTTTGTCATTAAATTATGCAGCTGGCATTCTTAAATAAAAGAACTCCAGGATTATTTTTTTCCTAAATTAATACAGTATTAATGAAAGTCAGATTTATTAATTTAAAACACTACTTTTTTTCAGCAAGAATAATGCCAGTTTTCTCTTCTTTTTTATCTTAAAAATCATCAACAATTACAAAACACATTGTCTGTCAAACAACACTTCTATTGTATAATCTGGACAGATCCAAGAGTCTTTGCAAACATGAATTCAAATTGTCCTCACACTCTTTTTGACACAAAGATCATATGTATGTCCTTATTACTTGTGATTTATTACAATTGCTATTATTATTATTACTTAATATTATTGTTAATATTATTAACAAAACCCATCAATAATGTGATTGCGTCTTTTAGAGACAGGTAAATATGTGTTGAGTTTTCTAAAGACATGCAGCGGCCTTTTGTTCACACCTTCTATTATCGCAGTTATATAATTAAAATGAGCAGAAGATAATGGGTCACAGATACATCTGCATATCTAAAGTGTGGCTCGACTCTGAGAAAAGCTAACGCTCTCATCTTAGGTGTAATGCAACCTTAGGAGGAAACAGAACTTCTAAATAAACAGTTTCAGTGCACTCAATAATATAATGTTGTACAAGTATGGCCCTAGAGTGTAGCTACATGCAAAAAGCTTGGTATTAAACAGAAGCACTGTAATCAAATTAAGGCAGCGTCTCAAGGACTATAAATATAGTTCACATGAAAGAATTATTAACATTTTCCTATGATTATTCTCACAATTATATTAATGATATCATTGAACATTTTAGTAACAAATTTGGCCCAAAATGTAAGAGTTGCGCTAGTTCAACTTGTTGACTCATAAATGGATGAACTGTAAATTCAGATTCAGGTCATCGAATTTCAGTCATCCAGTCGACGCTCAGAGATAAGGAACAATCATCCACCTTTCATCCGAATGAGTCTCACCGCTGTTTATTTAAGGATGATATTATGACTGTGCTCCTAATTTACATGTCTGCAAACCTAATTTCAGCTGTGATGAATCTGACTTTAAAGACTGATAAAGATCATACCGTGAGTTGAAAGCAAGTGATAGTTATGAATCATCCTAGTAAAGTTGTTTGTTTTTTTTTTTTTCAGTACAGAATTGAAATTATGTGAGTTTAAAAAGTTGTAGTAAAATATCACCTGGAATATTCCATGTAGCTCTGGCTATCTAAAGTCAAAAAGACAAAACAGAATAAGTGCAGAGCATATCTTCTTTTCTTGCAAGAGAAAACTGAAAGACAATATCCAAGGTATTTTAAATTATTCTGTAATTACACTAGGGAGACATAAAAAATAAGTGTAGTCTGATAAAAACCAAAATTGCAACTTGGCTAAAACTTTACTATTACTATCTATGGATAGTATAGGGATAACATTAAAGTGTTATCTTCCTTCTCTTTAAGGTGTTCTCTCTATATATAATAAATACACACCATGAAATAGAAAGGAGGAGATCCTTGAAGTTTGGAACCAGGAGGTTGGACTAGATGATTGTGGTAGGTCCCTTCCAACTGAAATCTATTCTATTCTATTCTATTCTATTCTATTCTATTCCATGCCATGCCATGCCATGCCATGCCATTCCATTCCATTCCATGCTATGCTATGTTATTCTAATTGGCTTGAAATAAGTACTCTATTCAGGCAGGATATTGATACTGCTTTCTTTGAAACAGGAATCAAAGGTGACTTCCAAGTGAGCACAGACAACCAGGAGCCTGATAGTTATTTCTGGCCTTGAGCTGGCAGCAGAATGGGTCTGAGGGAGCTTCCCTGGACGTGTATACATACAGAGAAGGGGACTGAGACTTAGTTCTTCTCCCATGTTCCTTCCTGTGCTTGATGAGGTCATAGTTACGCTAGAACTTTCTTTGTCTGCAGCCAGACCAGCCTACATAAGGCTGCAAGTCGAAGTTATTACTCTTCATATCCCCTTGCATGGACATGGAAACCAAAGCATTCTTTAAAGTATGAGTGTAAGAGTTTGGGTGGTTATCTTTGTCAGGGGATTACTCTGAGTCTGACATATGTACATCTTCTGTAAGCAGAACATTGCTAGCAATTGTCTTCTAACTGCTTTTATGTTATTTGTTACGCAGCTGAAAGATTTTAACATTCTTTTGTTGCTCAGACATATGCAAAACCAGCTCTTGCCACGGTGCAAACTGTATCTGAAACAGTTTTCAGAAACTTTATAGACGAGTGAAACATTTTAGGGAGGAATAGAAAAGTTTAATTCCTTGAGAGATGATCAACTGCAAATGTCTATATAACATGAACATAGTCTATTTCTTGGCTTAAAATACAATTCAACTAAGAAAAGATATTATTTAGGAACAGTGACTCCAGGCAAGATTTGTCAGAGGAGTACTGTGATGCTGTCAGAAAACAAAGATCATCTTCTGTCTGCAGCAGGAGAGATGTTATATGTACTTGCAGCAGAAAAACAGTAAACAAATACAGCCTATTACCCTTTCATACAGTGGTGCAAAATCTTGACAAGTACTCAGTTCAGTCAAATTCATATTAGGAATAAGGCGCTCAGGGAAAAAAGAAAAAAAACCATTAAAGAATAAGATGATTTAGACAGAATCAGGTACCTCAGATACAGCAAGCTTGTTATCTACCCTCACTGAATATTTATTATGTCACTCTGCATTTGACATTGATTTAAAAAAAAAAAAAGGTGAAGACCAGCACAAAACATTTGGAAGGAAAATATAGTATGTGCACACTAGATAATGTTATAAATGTTAAGTAATACCCTTTGCTTTACATTTGTGAAGTAAGGTTACTTCATTTAGTATTGCAACGGAAAAAGTGTCTTTGTGTTAGACGCTGGTGATGTGTGAATTCTAAGGATGAAATTCCTCTTAGGTGACCCAAAGATGCCACAGAGTAACTGTGTCTATAAAATCGTTGTGTCCTTTGCATTTGTCTCTTAGGAGAACTCCTGCATTTCCTTTGTGTTGCTGGCAGGTTGAATGCATCATGCCAGTGGACATGTAAGACCACCCACCCACTAGCCCCTGCCATCTCTGTGTGCAACCTCATCTTTGGAGAATTCCACCTGTAAAACTCGTGGTCTGGGTCAGGGATTTCAACTATCTGCCAGACAATTAGTATTGCATGAGCTTTACCAAAACACAACGTGTTAAGACAGCTGTCTCCAGAGGCCAGACTTTACCTGATGGTAATGTAAATGTTTCATGGCGTTTGTTGCCACTCCTTGGGGTGAATAAGCCCCATGAACATAGTGTAAATACACAAATTACTCAAAGAATATATCTAAGTCCTCATCACCAATATCTGCTCCAGACAGAGGCTGATTGGCGGGACAGGGACATTGGTAGACTTTTAGCAAGGAGAAAAAGAAGGACCAAATTCCATTTAAAAGAGACTACTGGGTAAATTTATGGAACGATGACACGGGTGCTTTATTTCACTGAAGTCTGAAAAAGATGCACATGAAATATGAAACCTTCTGGTTTATACATCTTTTTTGAATGCACATGGACATATCCATGTACACAAACATGCTGGATCTCACAAGAGCTGTTTGGGGCCCTGAAGAAACTAAATATTCCCCACTGCCATCTTTCCTCAACACTCTTCCCTGCCCACTCCTCCCCTAGCTTCTCTGTACTCAGAGCCCCTTCTCCATGTTTAAATTTGCCAAAAGACACCAGAAGACAGTTTTAACTTGTTTATACATTTCTATGTTTATCTGCCTAATCTTCTTCCATATTCACACAACTCAACTTCCTCCACTGCTCTGTGTCACTGTCACTGATTCTTAAAGCTCCTTGGACTCATGAGTGCTTTCCCCCATATTTTTTCCAGAGATGACAGGAGAATGCAATCAGCAGTTTTCCAGTTGCTTACCATGGTCTGAACTGAGAAAGGGCAACCAAAGCGTGATTGAGTTTTCTCAGCACACCTGGGCAGTTGCTTGGTGTCACAGCATTTCCTGCTCTCCCTTTGCCCTGCAGGTGACCTGTGGGGTGTAAGACACTCTCAAACCAGGATTGCAGCACCTTAATTTGTTCAGTCAGGTTACTCAAGCTGCATTATTATAGAGAACTGTGCTTTCAGTCTTCTGCTTGTATTACTATTATTTGGTAGACAGTACTGGACTGTTTAAGAGAGAAAAATATTTTGTGAATAAGAAGGTCCAGATTTCAAGCTCTCCTTTTGCTCAAATCAGCAGCAAACTTCCTCTGAGTTCAGGCAATCCAGATATGCAGCTGGGCGAGAAGAGAGGATTGCCATTGATAGCAGGAATGTTATTTTAACTTAGCGAAGTGAGAATCTGGGCCCAAGGTCATTTATTAATTGAATATGGAAGATACTGGAGTAGTTTAAAGGCTTTAATGACAATATGATTATCTGCAGGGGAAACATTTGTCAGTACTTTATTTTTCACCCTCTTTCAAGCCTTTGTGGGGGAGTGGATATGTTGTGTTGGAAAGTATTCCCAATGGCAGAGACAGAGGAGCAAGAAGATGAAGTGATTACAGTAGATGAGAGCCTGATGGGTGGGAATGGGGGAGGGGAGATTCACTCTGGGTCTACAGTTACTGTAAGAGTTTAGGACGGTTTTCACATATTTATGCAAGATGGCCTTTGAAGTGTCTTGTGGGTAACAGTTGGAGGTCTGCTGTCGTTGAGAATGTCAAGGGACCCTGAAGATTTACAGCACAGCCTTCCCAGCCAATGGTAATTGCTGCTACAGGAGAGAGGCTGAAACACCTCTTTAAACTTAGATCCAACTTTAGTTGTTGCACTGTTTTCCTGAGAGCGGAAATCAGCAATAGTTACACAATCCTGGCACTGGCTTGGTGGGGTCTGTAAGCTACTGTCCACCTTCTTTAATTGTAAGTTTCTGGGAGACAAAACATCCTGTGACTGCTCAGGAGTCAGCAATGTGTTTTAGTATCTGCATTCCTGGCTCTGCAGACTGAGTCACCCCAAAGAGGTCTGAATTTAAGAAAACTCTGAGCAGACATTCACTGACAATCAGGTTCACTTGAGCTATGTACACTAGATCTAGTTTTTAAACCTTGTTATGTACATTAGCCCAGGAGTGGATGCATGGGCAAAATTGTCCCTGTGTTAACTGCCTGCAGGAGCACCCTTTGGGCAAGTTTAGAGGCCACTTGGACACTGGTGTTAATACAGAAGGATGGGCTGTAGTACAATGTGCTATTTCCCCATCCTCCCTTATGAGCATTTAGCATGCCAGACAGCTTGAAGGATCGTTTTCCAAGCTTGCAGCAGCCAACCCAGAAGGACCACTATGGTGATTTGTGAGCACCTGTACTGAGGCCCCTTCACATAGCTAGTCCTGAGTGTGCCCAGTGGTTCCCCAGCCTGCCTCCCAGTGAATATAGAGAGCTCCCCATTAAAAGCTGTGCGGCATCAGGGGTGTGAGTAAAGCCCAGCATCCCTGACACTTCTGAGTTCATTCATTTTTGTTGCAGTGTATGGTAAAACTTTGTCAGATCTTTCTTACCAAATGATCTTAAGCAACATCAAGAAATGTTTCTTCCACAGAGCAAGAGAGGGTCAAGTGGGCCCCAAATATCAGAAGTAAAGGATGAATTCTTCAGTTTGGTATGAGAGCAGACAGTGCATGAAAAAAGGTGACAAGAGGTCAGTAGGGGAACACACAGGATAAAATACTTTCATCTATTGTGTTGGGGTCAATAGGCTCCCATCAGGAAATCTTGAGCCCAAGATTAATTACTTGTTGCAGTAGGTATACCATTGTTCTCGGGAAGACACTGTGGTGACTTTAGGCATCTTGCAGATTTCTGGTTCACACAATGCAATCCCATATAAAAAAACAATAGAAGCTAAGAAAGTGGTAGTGGGTGGCGGTGAGATGCTTTTTAGCTCATTCTAATCAAACTCTTTTCAAAGATACCTCCATCTTGGCTAGAAATTACAAGAAACTATTTGTTGAATATTATGAAAGAATTTCACAGTAATTCAGAATTGTGTCATGGCTATTGTGTTATTGCACTTTGGACTTTATATGACAGAAAATCTTCTTTAAAGAAAATAATCTCTAATCTGTCCATGTACATTCCATTAGAAATCTATTTGAATTCCTTCTGTCATAAACCTGGGAGACTCACATTTTAAAATTAAGCTTCAATCCTATTTTTGATCAGGTTCACTTTAGAGCAATTAGGCATAGATTATTTTTGTTCTAAATTGGCCTTAAAGAAAAAAAAAATTGGAGCCCAACCATATAATCCTTATTTTGGTGACATTTCTCATGAAATTTATGATTAGTAATACTTACTTCATAAATTATTAAACAAAAATAAAGTTCTGATTGATTTAGAATAGCAGGATTTGGTCTATATGGTACACATGTTTCAACAAGAGTTTTATTAACATTTTATGTGAAGGCCATTTGCGTCAACTGATCCTCACTTCTTGTCCTGAACTGCAGAGCTGTATTGTGCTGTGCTAGATCCTGCACCTTAGCTGATAAAATACCAATGACAAAACCTTACTTTTGTCTTTGAGACTGCGATTCCACATATTTGTAAAGATATTGAGTAGGAGCTTCTCTGACATTTATTTTATTATTGTCTTCCTGTGACATATTTAGATCTTTAAATATAATTTTCAGTAAGCATGTCCTCTAGTGGTTAATCTACTTAGATCATAACATGAATCAAGCACACTACAAATATCTCAGTGAATCTCTCATAAAATATCAATAATTTACTGAACGTACACTTCAGAAAACAAGAAAAAGATCAACTGCTAAAGACATTGCAAAAGATCAAAATTCAAGATTCTACATTGATTATACTAAAACTCATCATCTGAACTCTTAAAACTTAGAATGTCTTAAACACAATTTAAATAAAATAATCTATATGTGACTGTGAACATGTTTTATTGATATCAAAAAGAAAAAAAAAACCTAAAGAAACCCCCAAAAACCAACAAAACACAAATAGCTCCACAACCTACTTATTTATCTTGGCTAATTGAAGCATGGTCTCCTATGGGATTTGTGTCTTATTTTTAATCGTAAACTCTGATGAAAATTTCCCAGTGACTGGACACTTGCAGTTGGGTATGTGGTGTCTGCTGAATTATGAAATTCTGCTGCTGTTTCTTTTGCCATCAAGGCCCTGAAAGGGGCTTCAGAGTCTCCGGGTTTCTTTTTGACTCTGTTTTCAAGGTTTTTTTAAGAGTATTGTAAAACTTCTGTTTCTCTGTCAGATTGACGCTGTTCAGGATGTTCAAAAGTTAATGGAAAAAACTAACAGAAACAAAGATGTGGTACCAAGGGACATGATTTTAGGGACCCTGTCAGTGCAGGGTGAACGGTTGGATTCAATGATCTTAAAGGCTCTTCCAGCCAAATGATTCTGTGATTCTATTTGCTTTCATTAACATATTTTTTTGAAGAAAACCTACCTAAAAATATCACTGTGAGAGAATATTTTTCTTGGTTTCCCAATAAATCTTACACTTCCTTTCTGTTTAGGATATAGTTTTTCCTACATGTTTTGTAACAAAACCTAACTTTTGCTCTTGTGGTTAGCCTAGCTCAGGGATTAAATGAGGGTGTAAAATGCTGTACCTCTTAGAGGACGGATCTTGGTTTGCTGGGCTGTCAACCATATTACTGAATCTGAGGCCCATCCTGACCTCTCTTTGCATACAATGGATCCACTGGACTATCTAAAGTAATAGAGAAGTAGAATTCTGTTACCTGAAATGTGAGGAGCAGTAATGGAAAAAATCAATGAGGACTTCATGGAGGTCTTAGTGGTTCTGGGCATTCACCCAGCCTGATAGTAAAATGTACCTGATTGAATATTTTCTATGACATGAACATACCGTATGTGCATCCTGAACATATAATACAGTCATTTCAACATGTGTAAACAATTATTTCTTTCCTATTCCTCTACTTGTTTGTGTCATTAACATTAGCCATGCACCCTTCCTTCAGCTATTCTCCAGCAGTGGATGGCTATGGATCTACTGGGAAGCCTGCTAGTTGACCTACAACCAAGATGAATTGTCCTTCTTTACTGTACAATTGCTGATGATTGAGAAGCTGTTCTGGACTATCTGAGCTCAGTGGAAGGAATCCTATGGCCTTCAGTATGCTTTCAATCATACTTTCTAAAGTTTTGGAGGCAAAGAAATAATATTAGATAAAAATATTCTGTATCAGGTCAACATTTTCTAGCCTTTGCTACATAATCAAAATTGTGGTTGATATATAGCTTAACCCTCCTTCTTTATAATTTTTAATCTTCTGTTACATATTAAATGTGTTCAAAGGAAAAAAATCACATGAATTTTTTGAACCACTGACTTTGATAACATTTTTTTTACTTCCAAGCTGTTATTTAGCATCTGTTGTGGGAAAGAGCACACACATTCCTAGATATTTTTCGTGGTCTAAAGACTTTAAGATACGAGAAAGAGTGACTGTACTCATATTAATTTTTCTGTCATAATGCAAATCAGGAATGATGTGTGCTGGCTGGAGCTGAACAAATAATCAGTTAAAAATAATGTATTCAGCGAATTCTGCCTCTTTCTACTTCATATTGTTCATGGCCATATTATGGCTCTCTTCTGAAATAAATTAATAATTCTGAGTTATTTACTGCAGTCTACATTAGGTAGCTGTTTGGCTGCATGCCTCAGTACACACGTTTGCATGTGTGACTGCAGAAGCTGTAAACTGTACACAAAGGCGGTCATGCCTTGCAATAACTCTGTCATTAACACTTGCTTCATAATAGTAGCTCTGCCCAGGTTTAGACACAAAGCACTGCAGCACCTAAAAGTAGATAACCCAAATGGGGGCAGAAACAACAGATTCGAGTAAAATTTTTAAAAATCCTGGATAGGTTTAGGAGCATAAAGGCATTGAACAGAGTGATGTCTAAGCCAGACAGCAAAAAGTGCTGAAGAATATAATAGTAAAAAAAATTAAGAAATTCAAAAGCCCTGTTCTCTGACACATTCCTACAGCAAATGCCCTGGCGAGCTTTAAGACAATCAATTAGAGGGTTGTCTCATTCTTCTCTGTTAAAACTGTGACAGAGGGAGGAAGAAAGAAGAAGAATGGTAGCACATACCCACTTTAAAATAAAATATCCGTAAAAAAGGAAGGGCCTCCTTCAGCATTAGCGTTTCAAACCCATCTTTCCCTCTTGAATGCATCCATGAGAGAAAAGGACACAGGGGTTTTTGTAGCAAGTGTCAGCTGCTGCGTCTTTATGGCAAAAGTATCGACTCCTTGAATATAATGTAAAGTGGAGAGCTTTAATAGAAAAAATAATATCAGACATAAATACTGATAAAGACTAAGGTAGTGGTTGTGTAATTATTTCTTTTATAGTCCTATTTAAAAACCAGCAAACCTCTCCAAGATGAGAAAACTCATATTTACATAGAAACCACTAACAGGTACTCAGTGACACAGGAACTGACTGGCAATCTTATACCAGCCAAGCGAGCTGAACTGTCTTGGCTGCAAAAGGGAAGGTATAATGCTGGAGAAGTGTGTGTGGGAGGCTGGCAAAGAGAAAAACATAAAGTGTAGGAGGAGGTGAATCTGTCATTTTGCATTTGGTATAAAAATGTTTTCTATTCTGTTGCCGCCTGTTTGGTACTGTAGTAAGTGTGGGGCAGGGATTTTTCCTCTTTGTCCACGGGCTGTTCTGAACAACAAATAATCCTGTGTTAAGTAGATGCTGATTTCCCTTTCCACTGAGAACCTGTGAACCAAAGTCATCTCTACAAAATGAAAACCTGTTTCCTTAGTCTGACACTAGACCCTTTATATTTATTCAGCTGTCAGAATTTATCCTCATTCTTTAAAGAGGGTAAGGACCCTGGGAGCTTCTGAACTGTTAAAGCTGAGGGTCATGCTCTAAAGTCTCATGACTTTTATTATAAAGGGCATTTTTTTATATTTGAAAGGGATTGAGCAAAATCTTATTGGGTTAAGACACAGCTTGTACAAAGACTGTGAGGTCAACTTCTGCTCTGAGTTATGCCAGTGTAAATCTGGGATAGTTTTATTACAATCAGTGGAGTCAATCCAGGAACAAAACTATCCTGTTGTTTTGGGTCATGTGATGCCTATGGAAAACAATGGGAATTATGTGCATAAACAACATGATGACTGAGTTCTGAATAGGTAACTGTTACCAGGGCTGATATTTAACCTGCCAAACATAAAAGGCAGATATTATCAGTTAGACATAGATATAATGCTACAGAAAAATATGAATGTTTGTGTATATACACGGTATATGTCAGAAAAATCACACACTCGGCAAAAAGCTATCAAGACATATTTCCGGTTTGTTTGGTTTGTTTCTTTCCCACTGAACCCCTCAACTCAGAATACAGCTGAAACTACCGAAGATGTATTGGATTTCAGGTGGATGCCAGGCAGAAAGTGAGAAAGACTTTATTTTATTGTTTATGGAAAAAATTATTTTTAGCTTTCCTAAAATTGTAACACTGGCCACCGGGACTACATTTTAAAAAAATATATCATAATAGAGAAATGGGAGGAGAGTATAAGGACCTAAAGTTATACTCCCAGGATTCACTAGGTAAGGAGTGCATGGAGGAGCTGGAGGGTGCCCTAGAGAATATAAAAATACAGATGGCAGAGAAATTTCCAAACTTGTGGAAAGCCAGGGCAAGAAGTCTGATCCCAGACTTCATATTTGGTTACCAGAAGATGAGAGGCACTCCTATGTCTTTGTTAGCAAACAAAGCAATGAACAAATAAATTGGTCCAGTCATGTTTGTAGTATTAAGCAATTTTTACCACTGCAAGTCCAAACTTATTTGTAGGAATGGTTCCAGGTCTGCGATGACTTTTGAACTGCATGCTAAGAAAGTGTTAGTTTACCAAGGCCAAGATCTTACTGGGGACTATTCCACTAGTTTAATCACATAAACTAACAAGTTCTGATGCCTCAGCCCTGGCACCATTTCATTTAACAGCAGAGCTGTAGCTGGTATGTCTGAAGAAAGTTTCTTATCTCCAGTATTGTTACTGGCCTTAGCTCACCTCTCTGACTTTCAGAGTCAGGAAGAACTGATGTCCTTCACAGATATCTGCCTCATGAGATCACAGTTTTCACCTCTTGATCCTGGGAGATCTTTGCCATAGTCACTACTCAAGATCAGTCCAGGAGCTGATTTTTTGCTTCTATGCTACTACGAGATAACTACTCTCCTCTCTAAAAGCCTAGAGTAGTTTTATCTCTTATTATGTGATTTGTTAATGTGATTCCTTCTCACAAAAATTCCAACCTTAACAAAGTAGGAATAACCAATAATGAGAACCTGGTTCATTCTGATCTCAAGTCTATGAACTACTGCTATACAGCCAACATCTGTAAGTAAAGTGAGTAAAAGGAAAAACTACTTCTAGCTGGGTAAGAATTAAAATGCATTTTATTCCCCAGTTCAAGCAGGATGGCTTGATTTTACTAATCTTTAAGAGGACATTCATGACAATCATAAACTATGAGTTGACAGTACTAATAGTCACATCAGGATATTTTTTGAATTTTGAAAGCAACACAAACTTCCAACTCCAATTCTCCTTTTTTTTAGCCAAAATATATCCAACAAAGCCATTAATGATTGGTTTGGATTTACAGTTTTGCAAACCATATGGGAATATATCTCCCCACTTCCAAAAAGCATGTATGTAGTAGCATAAACACACATATATACATATCCTCTCAGGGGGTGCCACAGTCATAGATCTGCTTAAAAATACATGTAAAGTATTAAGGAGAACCATAGTTTTTGCCTCCAATTTATAAAACTCTGTAATGAATAAGCTGTGATAAAAGATCATTGACACAACTGGAATTTGAAGGTTTCTGTTCTGTGTCTGGGACCTACACAGCTAACAGAGGCACAAGACCTATTCATCCTAACCAAAGCTTGAATAAGGGAGTAATTCAGCTCATAACCAGATTTGCACATGTGAGGTCCACTAGTATTTTGCACTACAAATACCAAAAGCCATAGTTTTCCTGTGGCGCAGCTTCTATTAGTCTTGCTGAATCTCTATCATCTAAAGCAGTTATGGAAAAAGATCTTTTTTCCAGTTCTTAAACCACAAAACAGTCATTATTTGACAGAATTGCTGGAGAATTCTTCTGAAGAGGAGACTCAGGGGGGAACCTCATCACTCTCTACAACTACCTGAAAGGAGGCTGTAGCAAGGTTGGGGTCAGTCTCTTCTCCCATGTAGCAAGTCATAGGACAACAGGAAATGGACCAGGGTTCTGCTAAGGGAGATTTAAGCTGGATATTAGGAAAAATGTCTTTACAGATAGGGTAGTCAAGCACTGGAGCAGGCTTCCCAGGGATATGGTGGAGTCCTCATCCCTGGAAGTGGTTAAAAGACCTGGAAGTGTAGATGTGGCACTGAGAGACATGGTTTAGGGACCCTGGCAGTGCAGGGTGAACGGTTGGACTCAATGATCTTAAAGGTCTCTTCCAACCAGGTGATTCTGCGATTCTGTGATTTGCTTTCTTGTGGTCATCAAAAACCTCTCCCAAATGCCATGACCTTCATTATTTCTCATGAAGCTGTAGCTGTAGAAAGTAGCATTTATCAGTTGTCAATCAACAACTGAAATGTATTACTGACTACTTAGAAACATTAAAAAGTATAAAATTATCATTGTGAAAGTGTCAGTATAGTCTGTCATCTCGGCTTAGAGACCTCTTCCACAAGGCCATTGCTGTCTTGGAACTGAGTCTGGACTCATCAGTTTGAGGAAAAATGTGCCTAAATTGACATGCTTGTTCCAGCACCAAAACGATTTCTTTAGACTGTGGACATAGTTTAGGTTGAGTCTTACAGTTTTAAAAGACATAGGGCAAGTCTGCTTTATGAAGTGGAGCAAGATTTTCAATGAAGGGAAGTGAGATGTAGAAGTAGAAGCATCTGAGCTACCAGAGAGCCAAACAACTTTTACTGAAGAGCAGTATCAGTGCACAGCCTAAAGTCTTGGGCTCTGTAGTAGTCTAAATGGTTTGGTGCTCTGGTGTTGACTGATCCAAGACTGCACAGAGTTTCAGAAATGTAAAGGACTCTTAAATTAAAAGGCAGTATGCATGAATCTGAAGAAAATATCACTCTTTCTTTATTGCACAGTCGTTCAGTATTTTCCCAGAAAGCTTTACAATCTCAAAGCAATCTGTCATCTCCTACATACCCTTATATGTCACCCCAGCCAGTACAATACATATCCTAAGTTTCATGCCATGAAAACATCATTTTGGCAGCTGCTAGGCACCTTTCCCTTTACTTTGTATGTGTAGACCTAAAAAGCATAGAAATTTCATAATTATGTCCTAGTGTAAGAAACAGAGTCCAGAGGAAATACTAGGACAAGTGCTATGGATGTTAAAGCTAGTTCTAAGCGGTGTGGACACACAAAGTACCCCACAGAGTCTCAGTATGAGGGATTTCTCCTCATCTCTCATTTATACAGCTAGCCAAAATGGCCACGCTGGGGATAGAATTTTTATCAGGGTCAGTTGTGATAGAGCAAGGGGTGATGGTTTTAAACTAAAAGATGTTAGATTTAGACTAGATAAAAGGAAGAAATTTTTACAATGAGGTTGGAGAAGCACTGGAGCAGGTTGTCCAGAGAGGTGGCAGATGCCCCATCCCTGGAAACATTCAGTGTCAGATTGGACAGAGCCCTGAGCCCAGAGCCCTGATCTAGTTGAAGATGTTCCTGCTCATAGCAGCAGTAGGGATGGACTAGATGACCTTTAAAGATCTCTTCCAAGCCAAACTGTTCTATGATTCTGTGGTTCTCATATCGTCACGTCATATCTTATGGGTTTATTGTTTTGGCAGTTGGAAAAATACTGAAGAATTAGCCCATTACTTCATTCAAGCTCCTAAGTCCTGACTCTCTATCCTTATTACATGTATGTACATGGGTGTACATACATGTATACATACAAATACTTCTTCTACTTTAGCAGATCAGTGTTGCAGAACTATTTGATGTGTTAAACTGCTGTCTGAATATCAACAGTCTTATACTGTCAAATTACCACCTATTAATATTTCTAACTTATTAATATGGTTTCCTCCTGTGGAAGTTCTTCAAATAGGAAGAGGGCCTGCCATTGACTTTTATAAGTTGAGCTCCACATAGTTTCCCTCTCCACTAAATGTTTCAGGCAATTTAAAGGAACCAGCGAGCAAAGATCAGAAAGCACTGCAATTAGTGTGAGATGGTCTTTGGAAGGAGGATCAAGACTTTGTTCCTCAGTTGCTTGGTAGTTTGTCTGGTTGTCATTTGTAAGACCTGTGTTTGATTAAAGTTTATATCATCTGTCTGGGGTATGTGTGTGGAGCTGGTCAGAAAAATTCCCGATGAAGTAAAGTTTTGTAGAAGTATGCTTGTTCATTGAACCTTAAGTGTTCATGTGAAAATATCTCAGGTTTGACAGATTTTCCTTCAATGCAAGGAAGGGTTCTCATTACTACAGTTATGCTGTAGGCTCCCAAGGTGGGATTTGAATGGAAACAGATTTATGACTGTCATGAAGATAACTATCATTAAGAAGTAAATAATTACGGTATTTTTCTTCACAGGTAAATGTTAGAAAACATATCTACTAATAATAGTGTAGACACAATGGCCAGCACAGCATTTTGCCAAAGTGTAATGTAACCTTGAAAAAGATTATATTATTTTACAATTAGTAGTAGCCCAATAGCTGCAGAAAATAACCTTAGGTAAAGTCATAATGAACTTACTCTATATAATTGCATTAACAGCTGAACAAAAGTCAATCAATAACTAACATTTTGAGTTTTAGAACAGAACACTTTGTTTAAAGCTTAGAACTTATAAAACTTTTTACTAGATTTCATAACTTTGTGAAATGTGAAGAAAGGGTCAGATATCCTTAAAGGCTCAGAAATTACCTTGGTGTTTTAACCCAAACAAAAGAAATAACTTTCATAGAAACCCTACTAATCAATGGATGAATGAATAACCTCATGCAAAAATAATATGAAGATTAAGTAGAGAAACCATAAAGAACAAAAAACTGAACAAATAAACAAATTAAACTTAGAAATAATTAAAATCAAGACATTCAGCTAAAAAGATGAATTAAATCTCACAGATGTTGAAACAATTATTCAGCTGTAGAAGTACCTTTGAAAGAAGAAACAAAACTTCTACTACTAAGGATGAGAGTGTGAATAAAGATAATTAAAAATTGTTCAAAATACTTTTTTTGCTTCAGGTCTCAAAAATCATGATGAAGTTGAACATGGGGCAAAGGTCCTCATTTAATATGAACAAGATGAAAACAATCACACCTAAGATGTGAGAAAAACTCAAAGATCTCATTACGTTCAAATAAAAGAACAGGATAAGCATCAGGATAACCTCTAGACTCAGTGTCATGTCTCTGTAGAAAAATCAAATGACAACAAATGTATTTGATGGCTTATTTCCTGCTCAAAGAAATGATAAGCTGAAATATTTTTGTGAGGAATTAGAGAAATTTTAACTGTACATTTTCGAAAGATGTGTCCAATAAAGTCTAATTTAAACTGGAACAGACACATAGAAGGTAGACTAGACACAGGTAGTAGACCAGAAGGCCTTCATTGGTATAGCTCACTGAAAGGAAGACTGGGAGAAGATAGGATTCCTCTCTACAAGGATGCCATGAAAGCAAATATCCGTGAAGTAAAATGACTGTTTAAGATAAATGGCAGACAGCACAAGAACAAGTAAAGACAGACTAGTCAAGCATAAATCTAGGCTGGAAGTTGGAAGAAGCTTTGTAAGAACCAGAGAAGTAAACTTATTTGACTCAATCATGCAGTAGGAATACAGGAATAAATATCTACTTACACAAATAAAAATTTAGAAAGGGATTTTGAAATGTCTGTGATGTGCCTGTACTGGAGGGGACTGGTCTTAGTATCATGAAAGCGCTCTTCTAATCTTATGTTCCTACTTTACTCTAGCTTGTCATCATGCAAGTTCTTACTGGTATGTGTCTAATTATTTCATACCACAGTTGCAAGAATAACAGCTTCTTTCAGATTCCTGAAAAACATGTACTGGACACATAAATAAGCACAAACTGATTTATACAGAAGTCTTTTGATACCTGAAAAGAAGGAGTGTATCTGGATACTGTGCCTGAAAGAAACTGCTATCCAAGTTGGTAGCCTCATATATTGGAAAAGTAAAGATGTTTGGTCGCCGTGCATCATCACTTAACTAGTTGCTCTAATCATATGAGGGAGATTCGTCCCTTAGATGTCTATAATATTCTCTTCTCTATCTTTCTGAATGTCTCTGGGTTCACTTTACAGAAAATGAAAAGGAATAGACATCTCTTCAGGGCTTCATTCAACCTGTTTTACATGTCTATATTGAAAAGTGTGGGATGAATGGCATCCTAAATAAGCTTGCTTCCTCTTCTTTATAAAGAAATCTCAGATAAGCTGCACACCTCCTGCATACTCATAAATTAAACACTGCCAAGGAATGTGTCTGGGGTACTGGTACTCAGTGGTCTGGACTGTGAAATTTTCAGAATGGTCCCTGGTATGCTTTTGACCTCAGCCACCTAGCACTGTCCCTGAAAATTCCTGGGCATGATTTGGGATTTAATATGGGCAGGAGCTGTTCCCAATGGGCAGTTTGACTGCTAGTGGAATTTATTGCTATGTACACAGACTGCTTCATGCCAGTTGGCTTCCCGAACTAAGCACAGCCCTGGGTACATTTTGTTTAGATAGACACCTATCAGCAGTGTGTCCTCTTTAGGAAATCAGTGCAGTGTCAGGCAGCAAAATATTGGGAACTATAGTCATTGTGCTTATTTAAACAACTGGTATTACAGTAACTTTAAGCAATCTTATTAAAGCTAACCAACATATGATGACATGCTCAATGGTAAGAAAATGTTATAGTTCAGTAAGGTGAGGTTGTACTGAAGCTGACACTATTTGACCTTAAATTTCTGAGTTTTATAAAATGAGTTTTAGTCCATTTCAGGTTAAAAAAAGTTCATGCTGCTAATCTAGATTTATAGATATTTATTTAGATATTTATTCTCCAGATCATATAATCACAGCTACAAATTGTAGCAATTTTTTTCCTTAGCTAGTTTTGCCAAGACAAACACATAGAACGGACATCTTTAATATCCTCCTGAAGGAAGAATGGATTCGATGTTTGTGAACTGCTGTCTTCATATGTCTTCAGAATCAAAAGCAAAGAAAACTTTTAGTGATGTCACAGGTTCAGTCATCTCATTTCAGACACCTGATGTCATTTTGTCTGCCCATCATCACTCACTCTTAATTATTTGGAATGAATGGAGCTACAAAGACGTTCAAAGCTAAAGCATGCAGAAAAAGTGTACTGTAATATCAATCATAAGAAGCCTTTTCCCCACACTTTGAAGAAAAGTATTTGTATTACAGTTGTGATTCATGATGCAGAGGTCACAACTAATGGCAGTTTTGACATTAATCATAGGCCAGAATGAAATTAGTTTCTTTATGCTATTTTGATGTGAGTGTATGTGCAGCAGGGAAACAACGTGCACAGTTCCAGACAGAAGTAGGATTTAAATTGCAAAAGCTGATTTGAAGTCACCAAGAATAAGACAAATTTTATTAATTAGGCATTATGCAAATATTTCTGGAAACCTGTCTGCAACAACATTCCCTCTTCAAAGTAGTTGACAGAGAAGAGGAAAGACAAAGAGAAATGATATATTTAAGATCACAGATGAGTGAAAATATGCAAATAGATCCCAACTCTCCTGACTCTCAGCCTAGTAGTATATTTCTGCTTTTCTTTAGATTTCTTAAGAAACTAAATCTACAAGCTGTCTAAAGGCACGGTACTAGGATGTACAGATACACGGGGTGTACAATCACGGCAGATAATGTAGATATACCTAAATGAATAAGGTTTTAATGATCTACTTTGGGTAATGCTACCAGTCTGTCTGTAATAACTGAGTTTCACACAGCTGCAAAATTTACCTGAGAAATTGGGTGAAAAGTTAGGCACTTCATTTCTACCCAGTTTTGCATTGCTCTTACTACTAAGTTGTAATATCCGAACTAGCTCATCCACCTCTGCAGAAGCTGTAGTATCTGTTGCATAGGAAGACCTAGAAAAAGAGGGCTCCAGTTAAGAGCTTATTATATAAAATCTTTTATAATTCCTCAGCAGTTCAGCTTATTATTATTTCTCCCTTACTTCCCCCAACACAGACTGCAGAATCACTGGCAATAACAGCACCATGCATGGTGGATTAAGTCAAGCACTATGACACCTTTGTTAGGTTTTCTACAGAACTATTAATAGCCCCCATAAGTGCATTTTCTTCTACTGCTGTTATTCTGTGCTTTTAGGACAGTAACTTACTGGCCCAATAAAAGGATCATTACTGGACACAGGCCAGCCGTTGTTTCTCTTGAGAACTTCACAACGGCCGGGATGGAAGAGGAACTGTTAGATTCCCCTAGTCCTGCTGCAGTGAGAAAAGCCTAAGGGCATACATCACCGCATGTGTGGCTTGTTCTGTTTGCTTTTACACTTGGCAGACTCCTAAGACTCAGGAATGCATGTCCTTGAATTAAAACTATCTATACAGTGTGAGCAATCATTACATCTGATTAGGAAGCATGAAAAGAAATACATGTGGTTGACTCTGCTCTTCTGATGTCTGTGGTTTTTTACTGACAGGAAGGAAATCCTTTTTAAAAATTATTTTCTTAAGAGTTCAAATATATTTCAAACTATGTGAGCCAAAACTCGCTCTCAGTTACACCCATGCACTCCTATTGACTGGACCGTGCGAGTGCAGGCATCTCTCCAGTGAGAATGAGTTTTGCTTTGCCTTTCTGAAGCATTTCTTAATCTACATCAAACTTACAAAAAAATAAACCAGACTACGTTACCCCACACAACTCATGTCCCCTTCCTCCTGCTCCAAGTCTTTTCTAAGTAGGAATACCAACTGGATGAGCTGTACAGGTTTGTCTAATATCATTGTACATTGTTCAACATATTCATCAGTGACCTGGAAGAAAGAACAGAGTGCACCCTC
>NW_010408619.1:10012-35690 GCF_000710305.1 Buceros rhinoceros silvestris | reverse complement strand
CTGCCTGGGAGCTGTGTGGCATTATTTTGATAAAATCAGAGCCACCTTGCAATGTATCCACCTTCAGCAACATCAAGAGAGGTGTTTTCCCATGTACACCTGGAACTGCAGATAGCACGTCTGATGCCACCATTTCCAGAGTCCTGCTTTTGAGGCTAAAAATATTTAAAATTTGTGCTTGATTTCCAAATCATAACCATTTTTTGAAAACTTGAAAATACTACTGAAAGATCATTATTTATTACGATCAGTCAAGGAGTGTCAGGAGGTATGACAATATTTGTATAATGCTCCTGAGACAGCTCACTATCCTTCTTTACTTGTCATCCTGCCCAATCTTAAAATGTCATTTAATCCTATATCCTAATTTGTAGGTGGAGGGGTAGCAAAGCGATACGTCGTTGTTACTTCATAAACCAATTTTATCTGCATGAGATTGCTCTTGTATCACCACTAGACTTTGCAACAAACACGAAGGAGGCCAGATGAAAAAACATATCCTACAGAGAAGAGTCTTTTTCACCAGCGACAAAATCTACTTTTTTTGTGTGCGAAAAGAAAATATCTGTGGAAAGGGCAAAAATTATATGTGACAGGTTTTGTGCATTAATGGAAGATTTATTTCCACCTCTAGACTGGATTTACTTTCGAGGAAGCATACTTCATTTTATGCATTATCTGGTAACTCATCTAACACCTAGAATAAAATATTTATGCAGATATTTGCACCAGCAGGCAGGCACTCACAGACAGGCTAGCCTTCTGCTGTGCTAGATTTTCCAGATGCAATAGTCCTTGGAGAGCCTAAGCCCTACCATACACCTAGAAAATACGTAACGTTTCGTTGGAATATTACACATAGGTTACCTGACTCTTTACCGTCCCTCTTAGGCCAGATATTCCTACAACGCAGCGACTCCAGAAAAGATAGTCGTCACAGATGAGCCTACCATGTCAGGAAGAACACATGTGATGGTCTCATTTTCTTGCTCCTTCCTGAGACCTCCAAGAGAATACACACGTCACATGGGCTAGTCATTTCTCTGACAGCCAAGTGGATTTGTGTTTTCTTAGGTTTGTTTATTTTGGAGTTGGGAGGGTGGTGGGGGTGGGCATGGGAAGGCGGAATGAGTAGAACTATAAATCAGTCCCTTCCCACCCAGCTCATTTTGTTTGTTCTTGGCCCCATCTGGGCCCCGTTAGTTGCAGAGCACCAGGGCTGCAATCAGCAAAGCATGGGGCACTGCAGAGCTCCTTACCACTCAGCCTCAGAACAAATGCTGTCAGGGGAATTTAGGTCATAAAATAATTTCCTGAACCTATATTGTATAGGAAACTGGAAACAAGGATGTTTTTCAAAATAAAGTTCTGTTATGATGAGTTTTGCTCTTTTTTTTTCCTGTCTCTTTGGTAAAATATGTTAAATTAATTATATTTTCAATCCTGTAATTGATATCAGAGCTATATTATAGCAGTGCTTTGTAACTGAGTTTGAAATACTTTGTTATTGTCTACAGTCATCTTAATGATCTAATCAGATGTTGTTGGTGTCTTAGCCATATGTGTATAGTATTTTTGGATTTGTAATCAGATGCTTTAGCCAAGAGTACAAAAATCTCATTAAACTGAAGTATTTGAGTAGAATACAAAAAGGACTGCAGGACAGCTAATGTTAATATTCACATATAGTGCTTCATCTAGCTCAATGGCAAACCATAACATTGTTCTTACTGGAATCTAATCAATTGAACTGGGTGTTAAAAGCCTGGGATCAGTCAGGATTTTGAGGAAGGATGTTGTTCTACAAAATGCCCATAACCACTGTAAATCGCATCCACGTGAAAATCAGTGTAAGCTGTTGTATGATATCAGACCTTGTAAACGTGTCTGCAGGTCTTTCGACATTCATTTGAGAAAGAGCAGCTGATGTTGCTGAAATTAATCTATTGTAGAGTCAGTTGGAAGGAAACCTTGGAGGTCACCTAGTCCAACCTACCACAAATCTAACACCAGCACTACATGAGGTTAGCCGTAGCTTTGTCTAAATAAATCTTGAAAATCACCAGTGTTGGAGATTCCTTGGTCTCTTCAGATATCCTCTTCCAATGCTGTACATTTCACTCATGTGAATGAAAAATTTATCTTAATATTTGACTCGAACCTTCTGAGACCCTCTTGCAAACAGGGATGAGATGCAAAAATCTGAAGCAGCAATGAAGTCTTCTGAGTTTCACTGTACTGGTACTATGATGGTATTGTATGGCAGGTATGTACAATTTATGCTGTTTCATTTATTTGTGAGGTATCATTGTTTGTTTTGCTTGTCTTTTAAAAAAATTATAGATGAGAATATCAGAATCATCATCATGATGCAAAAATCTTGCATGCTATCTTAAAGTAGCTGAAAATATTTTGTTTATGAATCAGAATGAACCTTGATGCCTCCTCAGGTATGCTGCTCAGGTGAACAAAATCAGAATTTGAACTCAAAGGGATAAATACTCAATTAGGCAACTCGTGTCAGTACAATGTATCAGAAATATGGGTAATCACTGTCAAGAAGTACTGAAATAAAACACAGAATAGAATCATAGACTGCTCTAGGTTGGAAAAGACCTTTAAGATCATCAAGTCCAACTGTTAAGGCAAGACTGTCAAGTCACCACTAAATCATGTACCTAAGTGCCACAGCTACGTGCCCTTTAAATACCTCCAGAAACAGTGACTCCGACACTTTCCTGGGCAGCCCATTCCAATGCTTGACAACCCTTTTGGTGAGGAAATTTCTCCTAATGTCTGATCTAAATCTCCCCTGGAACAACTTGATGAGTTTCCTCTTTTCCTATCACCTTGTTACTTGGGAGAGGAGACTGACCCCCACCTCGCTACAACCTCCTTTTACGTAGTTGTAGAAAGTGATAAGGTCTCCCTTCAGCCTGATTTTCTCCAGACTGAACTACTCCAGTCCCTTCAGCTGCTCCTCATAAGACTTGTTTCCTAAACCTAAACCTTTCACCAGCTTCACTGCCCTTCTTCGGATGTGCTTGAGTGCCTTAAAGTCCTTCTTGTGGTGAGGGGCACAAAACTGGACACAGTACTCAAGGTGTGGCCTCACCAGTGCTGAGTACAGGAGACAATCACTTCCCTCCTTCTGCTGGCCGCACTATTTCTGATATAAGCCAGGATGCAGTTTGGCCTTTTTGGCCACCTGGGCACACTGCTGGCTCATACTCAATCAGCTGTCAACCAACACTTTCCCTGCACTCCCCCACCCTCCTCCCTGCCCCACCATCCCCAGGTCCTTTTCTGCTGGGCAGCTTCCCAGACACTCCTCCCCAAGCCTGTGGCGCTGCAGGGGGTTGTTGTGGCCCAGGTGCAAGACCCAGCTCTTGGCCTGGTTGAACTTCATACCATTGACCTTGGCTCATTGATCCAGCCTTCCAGATCCCTCTGTAGAGAGCCTTACTGCCCTCAAGTAGATCAACACCTTAACCCAGCTTGGTGTCATCTGCAAACTTAACTGAGGGTGCACTCGATCCCCTCATTCAGATCATTGATAAAGATGTTGAAGAGGACAGGCCCAAACACTGAGCCCTGGGGAACACCACCTGTGACCGGCCACCAGCTGGATTTTAAGTCCATTCACCACCACACTCCGGGCTGGGCCATCCAGCCAGTTTTTTTACCTAGAACAGAGTACATCCATCCAAGCCATATTAGTATAAATACAGAAAAAAAATGAAAGAAAAATAAAAGATTTGGAAATGTCATGGGAATATCAAATACTTCAGTGATTTAGCCAAAAACTTTTATGTTCTTTATGTTTTCAATAAATGTAGATGTTTCCAAGGGAAATGGAAGCACTTCATTTAGCATATTAACCAAATCCTAGCAAATACTTGGGTAAAAAACAGTATTAACCCCCAAAATTCAGACACCTCAAACAATTCAGTATGATTTGCTACAACAAAATGGAAAATTATACAGCTTGAAATAAGATGTTCTTTAATGACGACAACGTTTATTTATTCTTTTCCTGATTTGTTTAATGATCTCTGCAGAGTTTGAAAACCTGTGCAATGAATTAAACTTTTTGACTATTGTGTTGTAAATCAACAGGTTATTTTAAAATGTAAATTAGAGAGCTAGTATTAATTTTTTTTTCCCTATCAGGGCAATCCTTAGCAACCTTTAAAATAATGAGATAAGCATATTTTAAGCAAATCATTGAATGTAAATGCCACAAACTGGAAATTTCCATGCTAGACTTAGATTGCTAGCTGGAGATGTAGAAGGAATGAAATAGTTTAAACACCCTTCCCATTGCTACCTTTTCAACCAAAGAAATATAAATCCCTTCCATCATGCTTTCGGATGTAAAAATGGTAATTAAAAAAAATATATTTATTCCATCTGAAGGGCTTCCTGTTAATTTCCTTTTTATTCCAGATGGCTGTCATCGTTTAATAGGAAGACAATGGCAGTTGTGTCAAGAGTGGAACACTCATAACTGTGATGGATATTCTGTCCATAAAAATCTCTCAGCTCTGAATATCAAAGTGTTGCAGAACAGAACCAGACTCAACTTTAATATATACCATTCCAATGGTCAGAAGGATCTGACCTGCATGTTGTTAAAGTGGAATGGAAAAGTGAAGTGTATGAATGTCTATTTATTGTAGTGGAAAAGACTGAAGGTAGAACAAGGTCATTTTGTCCATGAAAAGAGCAGGGTGAGGATATGCTCATCTTCTCAAGAATAAAACAGGAGACTCTGAGCAGCCTGCAGAACTGGCATGTGCTACCTGCCAAATTGGGATGTATTTAGCATTTAGACTGAGGTCCTCTTGCCCAGTTTTCTTTCCCACATGTATATCCATCACATGAATTGTTGTTTTTGGAGGTAGCTCTATATATCAGTGTAATTAATTTTTTTTTTTTTAAAGTTTGATTTAGCTGGCACTTTTTAGACTTCATCCCTTTTTTAAATTCTGCACATATTTTTACAAGTATGTTTTTCAGCTTTCTCTGACGACTTGAGCACTACTGGAAAGTGGTTACGGATATGCTGGTAATAACGTGCACACATACGTGTTCTCAAATTCAGTACTGTTATGCAATTTACTCCTAATTTAATCTCAATTTAAAGTTATCTAAGTCAGGCAAACTAGTAACAATAATTACTGGAAGGTTATGATTTAGCAATGATGTTATGAAAGTTTTGGAAGCATAGGACAAGAGCAGGCTATCTGCTTTGCTGGTACCAAAACTGTCCATGATGCACTGATTGCTCACAAGGTCTGTGAGTAAAAAATACAAAAAGTTCCCCATAATGCTAACTTAAAAGATAAGCAAAACCCTCATGTTATATCGAGGTGTTGATCTCATGAGAATTCAGTCTTTGAATGTTTGAGGATAACTCTTTGATATAAAATGAGATAAAGGAAGAAGGGCCAGTGGTAATTGGTATCTCCGTGGAAAAGTGAATTGATTAAAACCTGAAAATAGTTTCTTTTGATCGCTTGGAAGAGTTATACTTCACAATTTGTATCTTCAGTCTTCCTTTTCTTAGATTCAGACCCTGCGCATTTAAATTCTCTTTAAAAGAAACATAGTGTAAAGAATGCTTTGTCTTGGCTTAATCTTGTCTGCAAATGACGTTCAGTTCTTGTATTAATTTCTTATGCTTGTAACTAACGGTACTTAAGTGCAGGAACAATGCTCTACAAAAGCCCCAAAAAGGCTAATAAAAAAAGAGTAATAAAAAAACCAGTCATGAAGAGAAACTGGCAGTCATGTGCTTTTTTGAAAAATGGTAACAAGCTGATGACATGCTCTTGAGGTGACAATTTCATAAATGGTCCTAAACCACTGACAGCAAAGCATCTGAGGAAGAAAGCAAGCACTGGAATTTAATGAAATGGGTGCTACAGAAAGGAAGAGGGGAGTAGGGAGCCTGACACAAGACCAGAAAAGAAGAAAGCATGCAGAGAACTGCTGAAGTGATAGAGGGTCTTGGTCTAATTAAACCCAGATGGGCATATTGATCAAAATAGAATTAAATTTCACAGTCCTCATTTTTTCCCTTTCTCTTTACCCCCAGAGTTTAAGCCGAAAGGAATGGAGGATCTCCTGAGTTTTACATCCAAATTGCATGTATCATACAATCAGAGGATGATAGGATCCATATATAAAACGTCACTTCCATTTCATTCTAATTTACCATGGTTTTGTTGGAGCAGCACAGGCCCTTCTGCCTAAAGTGTTACTTGACCACTTCTCAGTATTTTAATACACACAATTCCTTTGTTTGAAATGGGTCCATGTTTGGAACATATTTCTGTTTTTAGGAAACTCTTCCATGCATTAATCTTTGTATCACGAGCACAGACCTCCTAGTTGGTAAATGGAGCCATGTGCTGTCGCAAAGGTAGCATCATTTCACTGGGACTTGCAGCAGCCAAAGACTGCCAGTATGTAAGGTTGGCCCTCCTGCCTCCACCCCACTCTCTGCCACTTAGATTTCCAAGCAAACTGCTTTTTGGATGTACTCTTAAATGTTGTCTAGCTTCTCTCTGATCCCAAGGCTATATTGGTGATTAGCTAAATAAATCTGATCCTAAGCGAAACTGCTTTTTGGATGTACTCTTAAATGTTGCCTAGCTTCTCTCTGATCCCAGGGCTATATCGGTGATTAGCTAAATAAATCTGATCCTAAGCACCCCTTCAACAGGCCTGTGGCAGTACCTAGGCACTCCTGAGCTTTTTGTTCTCCCGAGTATATCGATCAGATCCATCTGATTTCCTTATGATTTTACAGGGACCCACTTTGCAAGTCCTGGGAGCACTTCTTGTTTTAACCCGTCTTCTCTAGGTCTGTAATAGAGAGTAGGGTTTAAAATGCATTTCATGGAAAATATGATTAATGTTAAATGCTACATAGGAAAAAAAAAACAAACCCAAAACATTAGCAAACAGTATTAACTGTTTCTTGCATCGCTGTCTTCCAGCTGGGCAGAATTAGATAATTTTATTTGCAAGTAATACTTAGCAGTTGTAAACTTGAACTTGTCTGGGGATTTTCCTTAAGGGATACTTGTGATCGTTCCAGCACGGCTTTCTTATTGTTGTAAGAGACCTCAATTTGCTAAAGAATGCAAAGTTTTTTTCAGGAAGTTATTTCTTCTGTAAAGAATTTCCTTATAGTCTTGTTAATGGTAGCTTAGAAATAAATTGGGATTTTTTTGTTACTTTCAGCTATTTTCTTGCTGTTAACCTTGCTTTAATGCTAGTTATGACAGCTACCTCACTGCAAAGATCCACTGTCAATGCAACATCTGGGCACCCTGTAAAAGAAGCCCACGCATGTTTGAACGGCTCTAACAACAGCAGAAATATGCCTGCTTGATAAGAGGTCAGGCTCTAACGGATGGCTCACACCACTGAAAATTTCAGGGAGAGATACTAACTTTTCAAGCTATGCACACAAGAACTGAAAAATGCTTCCCAGGCTTTCGATCTGTGCAGAGAACTGAGCCACGAGCCACCTCTCCCATGCGTGTCCTCACTGTGCCACGTGGAGCATGCACCAACTAGGGATTCTGTTCTCCAGTGAGTGACAGGCCTGTAAGCATCAGCCTGTATGTCAAGAGTTATTTAAATTAAAAAATGCAGCCTAGGGTATTTTTTTCAGCTGCATATTTGGAGAACTGGATAATTTTCCATACATATATTTTTTTACAATAATATGATTTGCAATGAAAATGTTACTATAGCAACATTAGTTTTCAGCCAGCTGGTAATTTTATAATTCAGTTGTATGTGTTACTACACAGCATAATGGATGAAATACCATCATCAGTAAATATTTATGCAGAAAGAAAATAGAAGATTATAGGCTACTGTACACATATAACTGATGTTATATAACAATGTCCTCAAGATACATAGATTCTAATGTACTGGGGGGTACTTTTATGAAAACTGAGTAAACAATTTAAGCGCTTAATTCCCATTTTTTTCATGTATTGTATGCAGCTGGGACTTGATACCCTGGTGAATTTGGGCATGAGAACAAACGCAAACTTTGTGATTCGCTGTAGAATCCAAACTTACAGTAAAATACTTTGGCACCCTTTATAGCACGGGTAGGAAAAAGGATAGCAAACCAGAAGATAAAGCACTTAGAGTGAGTGGGTCTTCAGTTTTCTTTTTTTCAGTGTTGTGGTAGAATGACCCTGGCTGGCACCGAAACTCCCCACCCCATTATTTGCTCACTCCCCTGCATTGGGATGGGGGAGAATACTGGAAGGTCAAAAGCAAGAAAAATTCATGCATCATGATTAAGTTTAATAAGTGAAGAAAGAAAAATGAACCAAACCAAAAGAACCTCAAGTAATGCAAAGGCCATCACTCACCACCTCCCACTAGCTGATTGATACCCAGCCAGTCTTTGAGCAATGGCTGTCTTGGAACAACTGCACCCCCACACCCCCAATTTTATTGCTGAGCATGATGTCATACGGTGTGTAATATCTCTTTGGCCTACTCATTGGTAGGGTAGAATGGGAAATGAAGGAGGATTTGACTCTGTGCAAACACTGCTCAACAGTAGCTAAAACACTGCTGCGTTATCAACACTGCTTTGGTCACAAATCCAAAGCACAGCAGTGTATGGGCTGCTATAAAGGAAGTTAACTCCATTCCAGTCAGTCCCAGTACAGGTGTATGCTACTTTTCCTGTGCTCTGTGCTTTCGGTGATCCACAGACCTGAGCCCATTCCTGGAGGTTCAATGTCCTCTTTCCAAATCAGACCAGGAGTAGTTCCTTAAACATCAGCCAATGCCCAGATGCTTTAAGGTAACAACAGACGAGTTGTTAACCCCTATTATAGTTGAACAGAATTGCGGGGAAACCGATCTGAAAACCAATCCACCACACAACAGCATCCAGATGCAGGATGCATGGAAGAAAGATGATCCTTAGTGGATTTACACCTAAACCTTGCTCAAGCAAGTGAGAAGATGATGCAAGGAAGTCACTGCAGTTGTTTAGTGCTGTATTTACTTAGTTTCCTGCATTACTTAAAGTGAAAGTGAATAGACTTGGAAACCTCGTGAAGCCTACCGGTCTATTTTCTGCATTACTGTAAGTAACCAAGTAGGCGAATCATGAAGCTCAAAGTGTCCCTGATGGCAAACTTCTGCAAAGGGCTTATTTAAGCTGTTGACAGTTAAACCAGAAAGTTGTACTTACGTGAGGAAGTGGTAGACAGAGTCTGCTTTCCATGAAAAATATGAGACTGGATGAGTAGGAGTAGTGATGTTGTAGAGTGACTCTCTGAGGATTTAAATGAGGCAACTTTGGAGGGTTAAATCATGGCTTTTATTTAGCTAACATGTATTTTGAAAAAGCAGTTAAGTTTTTAGCCCACAAGACTTCTCTGGACCTCAAAGAGAAGCAGTAGCATTTAAACTTGGTGGAGTTGGTGAGCAATTCTTCCAAGTCTGCCTTCAGCTAGCGAGAGAGCTTGAGACGCTGCATATAAACCAGTGTTGCAGCTTGCCCTGCTGGAGGGAGCAGCTTCAGATACCCATGGGATGGATCTGAAACAGCTGGCTGTGCCCACATTGACAGCAGGTGTTGGACTGGGACTCTGCAGCCTTTCAAAATACAGAGAAGTAATTTTGAATATAACCCATTATTGTGAATTGCTTTTAGCTTCATGGAAAAATCCGATCTGTACTAAAATTTTTATTACTGTTTATTATCATTGTTTATAAGAAACATCTGTGTTTATCACTGAGAAACAAGCTCTGCTTTGAGCTATAAATCACAAAAAATATTTAACTCTGGAATTTCCAAAGTGAATTAAAGTTCATGGGAAAGAATAATTAGTTAGCCCTAGATTTATGATATCTGTACGGACTAGTATAACTACTGCATATGGCAAACTGAGGACGTCTTTGGATTTTTGTTTGGGGGTTTTTTTGGTTTTGGGGGGGGGGTTGGTTTTTTTTTAAGCTTTAGTATATTTGTCTGTGCTGTATATATGGAGAAGGAATGTTTAATCTCATTTATCTTTAGCTGTAAGAAAGTAAGGCATCCAGCCTCCTGTGTGGTCAATGGTGAGATTTGCATCGTGATTCATCCCCTCTGCGTTGGATGCAAATCCTCAGAGAGAAGAGATCTCTAACCCGTGGACCTTGGTTTGGAGGGTAGGTAAAAAGTCTAAAGCTAGTTGAAGCCCACTGTAAATGGACAGATTTAACTTGTGTCTCCTTAATGCCTTTTCCATAGAACTAATCTCTTTTCCTGAGTTACATGTATTCGTCTGGTTTTGTTTATCTCAGGAAAAAAGACCAATGAGAATGCAACTTATTTCATATTGTGGGTTATGAATAGGGCAGTGCTAAGACTTTAAAAGAAATGAAAGAACCAGGATCTGTTTTGATATTCAGATACATAAATAGATGCTATTGAAATACCTCTAGAATTCTGTGAAGAAAAATACGGTTGTGTTGTACTGTCAGATATTTTCCTTAGCACTGTTGAATGATTTTGTAAATATCATTACATAGGTTTTGTTTAGAATTAAAATTCAAAGCTTATTTACAGGAAAAATCAGGACAAAATTTCATTTTCATATATATGTTATTTTTAAGTTTTAGAAAGATTTCCCCCCTCCAATCCCATCAAGACGTTTGCATGTATACGTGCAGAGAGTCCTTTGCACCTAATTAATATACATGAGATAGTATTCTCTATTACAAAAAAAAAAAAAAAGATGACAGGATGTACCAGCATCCTTATGTAAATGTAATCAACAGGGAGCAGTAGTAGCAACCCACATATCTTTCGCAAGTACTAGCAACCAGGTATCAAATGGATATTCTACTCCCTAGTTTGAGCTAAAACACTTACACCTTCATAGCTATTACCTACCTACCTGAACAAGTTATATTATGCCTGTGTACACTGAAATCACACCTTTTTTTATAGATATAATATTAACATAGAAAACCCAGAAAGAACTGTGAATTTATTTATCCCAACTATTCATGAAACATCAGAAGATTCTTTTAAATATCATCAGTTCTAAAGATAAGGTATTCTAGGCTCTTTTTCCTTATCTTCTAGTTTTTGAGCACTAAAATTTATACTTCCAGACTCTTCTTCAGTCAGGAGAAGGAGAAATGAACTGCTACATTTTATGAACCCTGAGATACAGAATTGCATCACTTTAAGGAACTGTGACTATTTAGCAGGAGTTTTAGAAGACATTTAAGACCAGATTTCAAAGAACATTGAATTTAAAAGCCTGAGAGGTTGGCTAACACAAATAAAATGCAGCTGGATTATTAAACTTCTGGACACTAATTACCTTTGAAAGCTTTATGGATTCTGCAGAACGGCAATGTAATGGTGGTTGGTTTTGTGCATTAATGTATATTCCTAACCTGTTATCTTAACTGTGCTTTGATTTAAGTATATTTCTTAAGGTGTAATTTGAAACAACATATGACCACATCAGAATTTATTGGACTGTACAGGGGCTATAAATGATTGATTATTCTGCTTTAATCAACACTCGCTTTTTCTTTTTTCCAGTAGGGAGACCGTGGCATAAAGCAAGAACAGACATTTGAGAGATAAGGAAGGAATGTAATACAAACTATAGTCACAGGATGTGGTAAGGAATACGGATACCCCAAAACAAGGTCCACATCTGTTCAGGTAATAGTGGCAGAGGGAGAGGGAGAGTGAAGAATTCAGGAGTGCTTCCCTAGTTACTTTAACAGGAAACTGTATCTGGTTTTGTTGTTAATTCAGGAAGTGCTGATATATGAGAAACCGTGACAAAAATTTAAGCAAGAGAGAGAGCGCTCTAATTTTTGTAATGATATTTTAATTTTCACAGCAGTGAGCAAGCAACCTACCAGACACCTTGGGAGCCGGACAGAGTGGAATTTCAACAGATTAAACACTGTGCATAATGCTTACGAATGCTGTCAGTGGAGTATTTCCATCTGCCAAAAACAGTGATGAAGAACTAAAGGGCTTACCCAATGCAAGAAATATTAATTCTTTGGAATCTGCAAATTATATGTTGTTATGGACTTTTGGGGACATTTGGGGATTTTTTAAAATTTTTTCATTAGTATTATTGATAGGCACTGACTTGAGTCTTCACTGAAATCCAAAGGACTTTTACTACTGATTTTGGTATTAGACCTGTTGTATCAAAACCATGTGCTTTTGAGTATTACAATGTCCTAAGATTCCTTGTGAGGTTTTTGTTGGCTTGGAAGGTCCATTAATTTACTGACATGAATAAAATAGTTTCTATGAATTGCCTTTGCTTTCTCCAAAATACAGATAAGATAAACAGCCATAATGAATCATACTGAAGATGATCTAATTTTTCCCAATTATATAAGTGATAATAACAGCTGTATAGGAAAAAGTGTATAAACAGGGAATGAACAGCAGCATACTTTTCCACCTCCATCAGGGATTTCCTGAGATTTACAGTTAATAGCCCTGAATAAGTTCTTCTTCCATGACTTTGTTTGATCTGGTTTTGAATTTGTGTAAGCTACTAGCACCCACAACAAAATAATTATATTAATTTCACTGATTGATTGTTTTGGGGGCTGAGTCTGAGTATGACTGCTAGCAGAACTGTATCAACTTGTCCTTATCTGCAGAAAGCATCCCAGATGACACGGGGAATTTGGTCTCAGGAGCACATATTAAACAGAAACATATTCAACATTAATACTGCAATAATATACCCTGTCTTCCAAAGAACTTAGCGTTATCATAGACATCTGTGCTCAATCAAGCCAGACATCCGAGCTGTGAACTGTTCAAATACGAAGACTCAAAGGCCTCAAGAGTTATGACACCAATGCTTGGAATTTCATGGATGACTTATTTATATACATTTTCATTCAATGAGTGACAGTAAAACAAATAAAGAAGAAAGGTGTAGATTTCCAGAACAGATTTGCCTGGAAACAACACTGTAACCTCTTTATTAAAAAGATGAGGCAGTCTTTGGGCTAAGTTAAGACCCACAGTCAAGCAAATTGCAAAAGCAATTAAGGAAAGATCTACAATACTGCACCTGACTTTACGAGCATATAAATCTGAGAGATGGAAATGTCATTACAACATAGCTATTTACGAGAGATAAAATATGCCCATTCCATGCACAGACTTTGATCTGACCGTGATTCCTCAGGATTTGAATTCAAGAGATGTTGCCTTTCTGATGGCTGGCGCTGAAGAGTCAAAGGAATGGAAGACTTAAGTATTTATTACTGCCGAAAAAACAGATCAAACTCCTTTAACTGGAGCGTGTCCAAGAAAATATAATGGTCAAAGACCCAGGCAAAGTAAGAATATACAAGCAGGTAAGACTATTTTGGCTATAGGAAGAGCAGACTACAAAATGCATCTTTTTTTACAGTGCAGATTGGGTTTTCACTCAAGTGGCTTTCAATATGAAATACTGAAATATTCCACTCAAAGTATTCAATTTATAGCTGAGCCTTCAATTTATATGCAGAGCCTCAAATTCTATGTTGCTGCAAGTTTGAAGTATAAAAAAGAAAAAATCAAAATTGTGCAATTTTGTATGGAAATTAATTTTTTAAAAGAAAGTTTGGAAAATTGTTCTGGTTCCTTTCTTTTTACATCAGAAAATTAGCAAGTGGCCAGCTGTTTCATTACTGAAGCAGTGTTCCAGAGTCAGGGCACTGTGTGGGGCAGCACCACGGGATCAAAGGCAGCCTGAGAGCCAGAAACCAGCCGCCTAACCTACCTGAAAGCCACGGTTTAAACTAGGAGACTTTTGGAGAAATCCCTGAAGACATACAAGGCTGCAAAGTTTCGCTGGGGAACTCCTTATCACTTCTAGCATTTTTTTCATTGTTACCGTACTGATGTAGCATATATTGGTTGCACAGTGGAAAATGGTTTGGAGTCGGTGTCACTTACAAATGTCATAACACACAGCTGCAAATACACACGTAGAAGCAGATTTTCAGGTGTATTTAGCAGCTAAACAAAGGCAAATAGTCACAGATTTTCAGCAGCTCATGGAAACATTCTGATCTGAAATCAAGATACCAAGCTTAGTGAAATGCTTTTGAAACCTTCAGTAGGGACAGAACCACCACTTTAAAGACCTGAATGACAAGGAAAGTAACAAGCTGAGGTGTGATACTGATGTAAAGGGAAGTGCCTTGGAGAGGCCAGGTCAGGGATAAGTGAGGGCAGGCCATGAAATTTGTGCCAGCTACACAGGGTCCCGAGCACATTCCCCGTTGACATGATCTCCCTAAATAGAGAGTCCGAAGCTGCGAAAGGTGCAGGGGCTGCAGTGCCCCTCAAGGTCTCTTATGGACATACAAAAATGTTTCCTGCATGAAGTGATGGATGCACAGGCTTTTGCATATCTTCCCTCTTCAGGGAAGTACTAAACCATGAACTACTTAATAAACCATGAACTACTCACTAAACTACTGAAGATGCTGGAGAACATTGAATCTCTGTAGATTAATTCATTTCTTTTCCAGTCTTACATCATGACAAATCAAAATCTACTGACTGCTCCCCTCCAAAACAATCTGTCCCTTCCATCAACTTAGTTAAATTGGTGGTTAATATGCAGATTGCAGTATATGTTTATATGAGGGCTAACAGCCAAATCTGAGCATACAACCTGTGTAAGTGAAGTTATGGGTCAGTAAGCCCCATAGCAGCCTGAACAAGTTATGTGAATTCATCCAGTAGTACGCAGTATAAGGACCTTAAATATGGATAAAACTGGACCCCATCGACAAATCTTACCATTTCTTTATTTTTTCTTTTTTTGAAAAACAAATTATTCAATTATATTGTTTTCTTCATCATATATTTATTTCCATTTTATGTAATTATTTGGATATAAATGTAGTCTGTTAGAGAACACCTTATTCTCAACTCTCAGATGCAGAAGCCAGGAATCCCAGGCATCTATATTGATGGTTTCTGGTCTAAATCATTATAAAAGTCTGTTTAGATTATGACTTCCAAGTCAAAGAACCTCCGAAATTTACAGCTATTAGCTATGGACTTTTGATCCCACCCTCACAGTAAAACAGCAGTCAATGTCACCATCTCCCTCCCCTAGATGATCCTGTATTGCATCAGCTTTGCAGATTTGGGGATTTATCTATCTTTGAGAAGCTCACCTGGTGTTTTATACCAAGAGTTAGACATCATTTGCTATATAAAAGTCTTCTCTTGTCACTTCTTGTTAAAACAAACAAATAAACTCCATATATTTAATATTAAACATTTTAAAGCACTTACCTTTTGCCTGTACTTACAACTCTCCAATGAGAATCAAAGAGGAAAACCCGTTGCATGGTTTCAATGTGGTGGTAATGACACAATGAGATTATTTCTCAAGCACAGAATGAGAGGACGAAGATTACAACCTCAGGAAGTTCATGTTTTATGTAATTCATGGGTTTTCCAGTCAGGCAAGCTGCCAATGATAACATTTTTAAGGTATATATGTGTATATATACATATATGTATATGTATATATATAATGTGAGTTGCAAGACAAAGAAAGTTCATCCCCTAGCAATAAAGTTTGAAAAAGTTAAACAATGTTTAAAAAAAAATAGCAAATGATCATCACATAAAGAACCTTGTGTCTCCATGAACACACCTGAACATCCATGCCTGAATAAAACTGCTCATTAATGTCAGGTGTTAGTGCTGAGGTTGCGGATATTAACGTGGCTTCTACAATTGTATTTATAGTCCCAGGAAAACTGTACAGTGTTCACCTATGGGTTTCTAGTAAGGTCTTGCAGAGCAGTTAAGCCACACACTGATGTCTGAGTTACATGCTCAGGTGGTTTAAAGCTCATCTTTATACAGCTGTAATGCTGCTGGGCACTCGGTGCAAGGATAGTTCCCTTCTGTCCTGTGAGATTTTCCTATGAGGTGCTGTATGTTGTACCAGATTGCAGCAAAGGCAAGGAAACAAACCTGGACTGGTGTAACACAGACACATCAGATGCATACTCTAAAATGAATCAGAATAAAGGATCTGGCCCTCTCATTTCTTTTATTAAGTCATGTATTTTAGTCCTTTCTTCTGAATTAATTAAAGTAAAGCTCAACTATATTTCATAGTGCATGAATTAGTCAAATCTGTTTTAATTCCAACTTTGAGATGCAGAAAAAGTTTTCTTTCTTAAAATGGTGGAGGATTGCGAAGTGTCATTTAGTGTTTCGCCATGCGTCTCTTGAGCTGCCTGATTTTTACTTTGAAAACTGCCACAGTCTGCAATTGACAGGAGCAGTAAGTCTCGAAAAGCTTGCCAAAAATTACCATGCCCCATTATGTTTTTTTTAAAGTAATATTTGGACCAAAGTGTGTAGTGCTGCTAGGTGAGGCAGTTGTTTCTTCAAGCTTATGGACTAGAAAGCTGTTGGGGAGTGTGTTACTCATGTCTGAATTGGTTCTAGTTACGGGAATCCAGTACACTGAAATTTTGGGCATAACAGCATCTGGAGCTCACCGAAGTGCTGCTGAGGTTTGGCCAACTCACCAGAAAAAAGAGCAAATCTTTCCTTAATAATGTATGAAAAATTTTAAGATATCCATGCCTGAAAACCGATGATGAAGACCGCAACCTGATGAAGACTGCAACTTGTACTTGACACTTCCTTAAAAGACACTGATGTTCTTGTAGAACAGCAAGACCTGCCTATCGGTGTTGAAGGTTGTCCTTGTTTTAGAGGTCCGGATCCAGTCACCTTTACCTTATGGATAGTTCCACTGAAATAACTGAAAGTTTAAGAGTAAGTTAGCGACTAAGTTAAAGAGTGAGTCAGGATCCAGCTTGAGTAAAGGTATCAGAATATAGGCCCAATCTTTAAGTAAGGAGTCACAATCTCTATTTGAATTATGGAAATTAGAGAAACATCCTTAAAAGTAGTCTCTGAGACTTGAGCAGAGAATAGATGTAGGGTAGTTCCTTACACAGCCTGCATGCCAAAAAACATTTGATCAAACATTTTTCAAGTATCATAGTTATCCAGAAACATTTACTTCGTTGTTGTTGTTTCTATTTGTAGAATGGGTTTTTAAAAGTGTTTGTTCCATGCTCCTGCGTTTTTAAAATACCAGATTTACAGTTTTATTTGCCACGCATTGGACATAGCCAGACACAATTCTTCAGTGCTCATATTGTCAGTCAATGTTATGCTTGTTACAGCGGGAGAAGAGAGCAAGTGCCACATGCTGTTAAACACAATAGCACAATTTATCTATGGCATTAGTATTAACCAGAGTATCAATTACTGCTCTTCTGTTCTTTAAAAATGACTCAGAAAAGCACTGCTCAGTTCCTTAGACCTTCCTCTGAGTCTGATACTCTTGCCAAAGTGTTGTGCTAATCCTGAGAGAAGCCTGTGTCTCCATTGCCTCATACCGTGGGTGGTCATTACCAGCAGACTGGTTTTTCCCAATCAGGCTAATGCTTTGTAAACACATCTGAATTTTATTATCTGCTGTAGGTAAATCTACAAGGCACAGCACAATGAGCAATCTATCATTTATTCACTAGAAATGTGATGGATAATCATCTCTGTCACTCATACCAGTGAGGCATCAGAGGGCAGCAGCCTCCACCCTTTGGGCAGAGAAGAGCCAAACCAAATCATCGTATCTGTGGTTAAAGGTCAGCTGGAAATTGTGTTGTGTTTCTCCCTACGGTGGATGCTCTGAATGAGATAAGCTTCTCATTCTGGTCCAAAACTGAGCCCCTCAAATTTGGAGATCTGTATTTCAGTTCAGTGAAGCTGGAAACACCAAACATTGCTCATCATATGCTTTACACACAGGGACAAGCCAGTGGTGCTACAAACATACACAAAATCAAACGTATGCCTATAAACCAGCAGATGTGTGGACTCAGCATGACATTTTATTGCTGAACAGAGTGGTCTGGAAGTTGTAATACAGATAAAGGCCTCGCAAGAATAGGACCCACTAATTATTATTGTTCATTCCAAGCAGTTTTGCAATGCTTAGATTCAACTACACAAAAAATATGAGATGAGGAATTAATAATTGGTATAACTGTAGTAGGAGAACTAACACCCTTTTCAGAAATATTTGAAACAGTCATTTGTAGACGCAATAGTCTGATTATTAGGTCTCATTACTGATGCAACAAATAATAAGACTTGCGGTGGCTTATCATAACACAGTCTTCTTTCGGTTACTTTAAAGCAAAAGCAAGTTTAAATTAGTTTTATGTCAAATGTTTTGTTTTTGATAAACCATAAAAGGTTTATCATGTTCTAGGTAAAAGTAAAAAAAAAAAAAAGATAAGCAATAATTTTCATATGATACATCAAAGTGAATTGTTACTAAATTTTGAGATTTTTAAATTATGAGACTACTGTTACATGGGAGCTACAGACACTGTAAAACAGTGAGTTGACTGAAGGTGAAAGGAGTGCTGCAGTAGACACTCATTAACTTCCCTTCTATGGTGAAAAAAATTTTAGCTAATTAGTTTCAAGCCTGCAGGCTCTATTTAAAACTAAAACCATCTGCTCAAGGGCTGTTGAAATGCCTCTCAGACTGGATTAAATTTATCTGGAGAGAAAAATACCTATGTAGTGGTTAGTAATGATTTTGAAAGGATAAGCTAATATGAATTTGAAAGAACTGAACTGCAAAGGGAGAGAAGTATTGGAATTTATCTGGAGAGAAAAATACCTATGTAGTGGTTAGTAATGATTTTGAAAGGATAAGCTAATATGAATTTGAAAGAACTGAACTGCAAAGGGAGAGAAGTATTGGAAGAGAGACTATTCCACTCACTTTTTTTTTTTTTTATTTTTATTTCTTATGCTGACTTCTTTGGCTGTGCTAACACTATACAATGCCATTACCTAGATTTCATCATTCATGATTGACACTGAAGTTCCTCCTTACCTGTAAGACTATTTTCCTTATTCCTTTGATGGGAATTTTGAAATAATCTCTTGGGATCTCTGTTTGGCATGTTTTATCGTGTGGTAAGAACGCTGGCAAACTGAGCAGCATGAGCTTAACTGTATGTTGTCACATGCGTATGCGGAAAATGTTTTGGATATGTACTGGAAAAAGGTCACTTAGAATAACTGGAAGTATTTGAGGTTTATGATAGTGCTTTGGGCCAGACTATAGTAACTGAAATGTGCTCTCCTTTTTCACAGTCACATCTAAGGTATTTCTACAGAACTTTTTTTCTGGGTAAAAGTTCTGTATAAAGCCAGTCCTATTAGCAGAGCCTGCACTTGAGATTCAAACCCATCACTGCCATTAATGTATTTTTTGCAAGTGTTCAGCACTTGTAGAGAAGTACTTATTGGTTAAGGGAGCAACAAAAAAATCTAACTTTCAATCTCTTTATTACAACTAATAGCCAACAAAAAGCCCATAGAATGTTTAAAAGTTGTAAATTGTCATTGAGAATGTATTACTGTTGTAATTTTTGAGCCCATACTCCACCTTTCTTGAGGATATTGTGATTAACCAATACCACTTGTTCAGAAAAGTGTCTTTTCAGAGGAAACTTCCTTTATTTCCTGAACAGGTGTACCTTATACCTCCCTGTACCTTGCAAGATATCCTAGGCCACTTTTCCTGCAGGAGGGTGTTGTGGTAATTTAACCGCAGCTAAACTTAAACAACTTCAGCAATCTATTTCAATGGCACATTTCGGTCTGAGGTATGCTTGATTTACACTTTGTGCCGGCCTTCACGGTCTTGTCTTGGAATTTGATTTGTTTCAGAGATGTCAACATAAAATCACATCTGTGGGCTGTAAAGGAGTCTTCACAAAGCTCAGCTACGTGGGAGTGACATCAGTCAAGTGGTGAAGCATGTTGCTGTTGGGAAATTTCAGAATAATGTTTTCTTTTACCTGGTGCCTGTGCTGTTCGGTGTAACATCCTCATTCTCACTTCTTTTCCTGAAATGAAAAATAACATTTATCCAGAGATGAGGAGAACTAGATGAGATGGGAGGATTTTTTCCTTTTTCTTTGTCTTCTGTCTCAGAAGGCAACCTAAGCACATGCAGAAATACCAATCTTTCCTGAAAAATCCTGAAAAAATTCCTACAAAAATCAAGTCCCAAAATGTTTTTAGACTCTATTTTCATTCTCTTTAGATACAACCCATCTGCAGCTGATCTGTATTTCTAGTTTCTTGAGACCCTTAGCCCTTCTGTGGGCCTGACAGCATTTCAGCTTGATGCATGGTGCTCTCATGGATCATTAACATCTGAATCTGAAAGTACTTACTGAATCCAGGAGAATGCTCACTGAGTCCATTGAAATGAAAACTCACAAACATAAAAGTATCAAGCACCTCTTAAAACTCACTAGGGTGCTTGCCTTCAGTTCTCCACTTTCCCTCTCATTTCAAGCCTAATGGGTTTACGAGCCTTTTGGTGAGCCACTGTTGTGCATCATGGGATGATACAGTCAAGCTGGATCACTGAAGATAATGAAGCAACTGAGACACAGATACAGCACTGCTAAAGATGTTCTGGTGTTCTTTAGTTCTCAGTCTAAAAGCAGGAAAGCTATTGATTTTTCAATAAAAGGCAACAAACTTCAGCAAGGAGAGAAACTGAAAATCACTTTTTTATAATCTCGTTCAACTTTTGACCCTGTTCCTTCCCAAACTCCGCTGTGCCCCTTCCCTGTTCCATCCCAGTATATGTTTCCAACCTCGAATTCAGACATTTTCTGCCCCATTCCCTACCATGTTCTCATGTGAAGTAGTGCAGCCCCACAGACTGCAGCTCTTTAATAACAGAAGCTGTACTCCGAGTTGTCAACAATTTCTTTGCTGACACTACGCCTGCTGTCCCATTCAACACCTTCCTCTTTCCTGCCACTTGCAAGATTCAGAAAGCCCCCCACCATAGATTATGAACCTGTTTTAAATTCATTCCAACTGCTCACCCCTAAATTCTTGACACCATCCCCTGCCAAGCTGTAATCCTTGCCTGACAACAATGGCTCTCCTTTCAGACTGCAGTTTCTGTGTTTTTCGGGGCTCTGTTCAAACAGTCCTGTTTTGCTGCAGCTAAGACTGCATTTCTTCTACAGCGCTGCCTCTGCCTGCAGTCTATGCTCTGTAAAGAGCAAATACACAAAGCATATTAAGCACCTACAAAGCATTTACTCTGAGTAGTAGAGAGGTGGGGAGTGTTGTGTGGGAATGGAGGTTGGCCATGTATGCATTGGTGTGAGGGTAAGTGTGTAAACACATAAAAGTAAAACAAGGAGGCAAGCAAAATCTGATCAGAGGGTTAATCATTTACTTCCCTTGTAAGACCAAGTGGAGCACCCAATATTCCTAAGAATTTCTTCTCTCTATTTTGTCAGGCCCATGCTCCTCTGGTTGTGAGTATGGACTGTTCTCAGAAGACCCCCAGCTGAGCCAGGGCAGTGGCACTTAGACACAACCTTGGCCCCCTAAGCACCTGTAGATTATCTGTGTGTGTGGAGCAAACCAAATGCTGGACACTTTGGATATGCTACTCAACACTATGCAGATGACCTGCAGGTGTACGTTGCCTGCAGTTCTTGTCTGGTCCAAATATGCTGAATTGGCTGCACGATTGCAGTTTGATTTGCATAGGCCACTCTTGTCAGAGATGCTTCATAATATGCTCAGCAAACAGGCCTGAAAAGTGGCTGGATTTTCTTCTCCAGACAGAGAGCAAACATACTGCTTGTTTCCAGCAACATTCTCCTGGAGAAACTGGCTACTCATGGCTTGGATGGGCATATCTTTCACTGGATAAAAAAATGTTTATATGCATGGCCAAGCCCAAAGAATGATGGTGAATGGAGTTAAATCCAGTTCGCTGCTGCTCACAAGTGATGTTCCCCAGGGCTCGGTATTGGGGCCTGTTTGCTTTAACATCTTTATCAGTGATCTGGATGAGGGGATCAAGTGCACTCTCAGTGCACTCAGTATAGAAATGACACCAAGATGGTGTCGATCTGCTTGAGGGCAGAAAGGCTCTCCTCAGAGGGATCTGGAAGGCTGGATCGGTGACCCGTGGCCAATGGTATGAAGGTCAATAAGGCCAAGAGCTGGGTCCTGCACTTGGGTCACAACAACCCCCTTCAAAATTACAGGCTGAATATGAGCCAGCGGTGTGCCCAGGTGGCCAAGAAGGCCAATGGCATCCTGGCTTGTATCAGCAATAGTGTGGCCAGCAGGAGGAGGGAAGTGATTGTTCCCCTGTACTCAGCACTGAGGAAGCCGTTCCTTGAATACTGTGTCCAGTTTTGGGCCCCTCACTACAAGGACATTGAGGTGCTGGAGTGTGTCCAGAGAAGGGCAGCAAAGCTCGTGAATGGTTTAGAGCACAAGTTTTATGAGGAGCAGCTGAGGGGTCTGGGGTCATTCAGTCTGAGAATCTGATGGTTAGGGGAGACATTATTCCTCGCTACAACTACCTGAAAGGAGATTGTAGTGAGGTGGCTGTTGGTCTCTTCTCTCAAGTAACAAGGTGATAGGGTGAGAAGGAATGGTCTCACATTGTGCCAGGGCAAGTTCAGATTGGACATGAGGAAAAATTCCCTCACCAAAAGGGTTTTCATGCATTAGAACTGGCTGCCCAGGAGTTGGAGTCACCATCCCTGAAGGTATTTAAAAGCTGTGTAGATGTGGAGCTTAGTGACGTGGTTCAGTGGTGGACTCGAAGTGTTGGGTTAATTGTTGGACTTGATGATTTTAAAGGTCTTTTCCAACATAAATTTTTTTGTCATTCTCTGATTCTATACGTTGCAGTCTTTCTAGCTGATGGTGTTAGACCTCTCACTCATTTCCCAAGAGATGCAAGGAGCACCCGTATCTTACAAGGTATCCAGCTATGGACAGAATACCCAGGAGAGGGAACAGGAGAGCTGTTAGCATGGTCCATTTAACTGTTTGTTCAATTTGTGTATTTCCATACTGTTGCGGCAAGACAGTAAGTCTTGATATATGTAGTAGGGTTGAGACTGTGATGACAGAAGACAAGAAGTCTTGAATTATGCTCAAACAGCTTGCGAGATCTCCTGACTCTCATCAGAAGGCAAAAGCTCTCTTTATTTTTTATTTTTCCAGCAAGCAGCAAGCAAGTTCAAGCTCGCTCAAGCTTGAAAACTCAAGCTCGCTTAAGTTAAAAAAAACTCAAGCTCACACAGCACCAGCACTATACCATCATAGCACCATAGCACCATATTTTTTCCCAGTTCCCTTTTTATACAAGTTTTCCTAACCATACAGGCTAACATTAGAATCCTTTATCACTGTGGGAGAGAGGCCCGAGACTCTTTACCTTCTTGTTTACTATCCTTGGTTCTTTTCTCAGGCATGCTCAGCCAGGCATACAGTGACCACGTTCGGTCACTATCGCACACCCTGGGCAGCGTTCTGCTCGGTTAACATCCAATCATTCCACATTCATCCTGTTTCTGTTTCCTTATCTCGATGTTCTCATAGGGCTGTCACTCCCCTGTCTTGTATATCTATCCTACAAGCCTTTGCTTTCTTTCCAAAACATACCTTTAAAGGTTATTATTAGCAAAGCCACCTGCAGCTCTTAATACAAGCTATTTCTGTAGCAATTATTAAAAGCAAAGCCATCTACAGCGTCTAATGCAAACCGCATCTTGAAGATTATTAGTAGAAAAAGCCATCCACGATGATCAATGCAAAAGCCAGGTACTTTGGCATCCTGCTACACCATACACTTCTAAATCTGACTTAACTTACTGTTCCACCAGATTCTTAAGAAAGTCACTATGAATCATTCAGTTAGATGACATCTTTACTGAGCATCCAAAAAGAGAGACAGGAGTTCTTTGTGCATTACCTCAGCTATGGCTCCCAGCCCTGGGTGAGGGAAACCACTTCTTCAAAGGAGCTGAGAATCATGTCAAAGGCTACTGGAGGGTCCTCACCTCACCTGCTCGTAGCTCGCCCCTCAAGAAGTCCCTGGGATCCTCACAATATGATGCAGACATGCTCCTGATATCCCCCACCCTTTTGAGTTAGGTCAAACAGCACATTCATTTTGACACTTCCCAGTGGATTTCACAGCCTGGATACTTCACTGAGCCAGCAAAGGCTCAAAGTTTCTGGATGCATCAAACTGAAAAGCTCTCAGACTCTATAATGTGCAATACGTGCTGTTGACCAATTTAGAAGCAGGAACATACACACAGGAGGTGCAACAGCTTGTGTTATAAAAAGAGTCATTATGTGCAAACTATTTGATTTACGCAATTCACTAAAACACTCGACTGTTTTGAAGTCACTCATCATCAGCGCATCAGTGCAGCAGACTGGAGTGACAGGAGGAAGTGATAATAACAACCTACAAATCTGTGAAGTAAAGCAAAACAAGAAAACAAGGCAAAACATATCATATACAAAGATTTCTGGCAGCTGTTTAGAGTTGTGCAAAACAGCCTGATCCAATGAAAGACTCAAATATTGGATGCTGACCTTATATAGATTTCAGACATATGGGCCCAAGATTATGTTATAAAAAAAATCACACAGTTGTTCATCCAGACTGGCGATACCCCAACTTCATTTTTCTCTTTCAGGTTTTTGCATTTTGCTTTAACTTTAGGGAATTATTCAGCACCATGCTTTTTTTGTGTTCCCAGAATTACTTTGCTCTTACAACTTACAGAGATTTTCCTCTACGCACCATTGTGCCTATATGGTTTATCCTCAGATATTTATTCTTTAGAAATTAATGCTTCTGATGGATATTTATTTACTTAATAGTTAGATTGACAGGATGGTAACATCACGACTAAATATTTTCTTTGCAATTTTTTATGTTTTCTATGCAATTTGTTACCTATCCCTTTTTACTGATTACTTGAAGAGTTCCTGTTTTTTCTCATTTATTCAAATGAGCAATGTATAGCACCAGTAGATAGTTCTTTGTTTGGTCTGCAGATTTCAGTAGCCACTACACGGTACTCTTCAGACACAGATTGTTGTTAGCTTCTTTTCGTTCATCTTCTCTAGCCCTCAAAGTTGCGTTATTTATTTATGTTACAGCAGTTCAACCCCCTCTCACTTCTTTACATTATTCAATGAGCATCGAATTTATAAGAGTACTTTCTGCCTTCATTTTCTTCCTGTGAGTTTCAATTGCTTCTTTTGACTTGCTGGATGCTTGTTACTTTTCCATATCCATTATGCTTTCTTTTGGTTTTGTTGTTTTTTTTTTTTCTGAACGTGGCAATTTCTCTGTAAAAGCAATGCAAATTTCAGTCTATTATTATTGTATTATCTAAATCAAAACAACAGAAAGAAAAAGAAAAATGTGTCAGGAGAGGACTGTAGAATTTAAGGGTTTGTATTATCTCAGTATCACTAAGGATATATTTAAAGATATAGCCTACATTTTCATTAGATAGTTGTGGTTCTTCTCTGTTCAGGTGTCGATATTAAGTTAATGTAAAATTATTTAACAGAATCTGGCATATTTACCTGGCACATCTCTTGCCATTTATATTGTTTTTTCAAAGAACATTTCGTAAGACTAGGAACAAAGTCAGG
>NW_010408619.1:0-9918 GCF_000710305.1 Buceros rhinoceros silvestris | reverse complement strand
AAGAGTAAGTTTCCTACCTTCTAAGTTAGATCTACACAGCAGTTTTTGCTTTTCAGATAATGTTTTGGTTGCAAAATATCATTGCTTCCACATCAGGATGTCATCTAGAAGCCCATTGCTGTAGAGGAAATTGTTGCTGTGCCATTGGCGTGCTATGATTTTCCATCACCCGCTACGTTGAAGAGAGGCAGCCAAAATATTAGTTAAACGCACAGCAGAGCTCCAATGTTTCTTTTCCCTTTAACAAGTACTAATGTTTATTATTAAGCTGAATAGCATATAATCCAATTTTGCTAAAAAAAGCAGCACATACATGAGCATTTCTGAAGGCCCAATAGTTTAAGTCCGGAAGACATTCAGTTTTGTACATGCACTGAAAAACTGCAGATACATTAAGCCACTTAAATGCTAACCTGTAAGATGAATATTTTGGGAATTGTGCCAAACGCCCAGGGACGCTCCTCAAGCGCACAGGCTGCTGTGGTCATCCCTGCAACGGCAGGTTTTGGCAAGCAGATGGGAAGGTCATGAAGAAGAGGAGAGAAGTGAAGGCACACCACCGCAAATGGGGAGATGCAGGTAACAGAGCAAGGATTTGGAGTGGGAGGCAATAGACTGATTCTCACATTCAGACTGTGGGACCTAGTGGTCTCGAATGACATCAAATGTGTGAGGATCCAGGCACGCTCCCAATACAGTGACTTTTGATGGATATGACTTGGAATGAGAATTCAGGTCTGTTAAAATGCATGACCAGCACCGAGTGGTGCTGTGTGGACCTGGATTTCATGTTTCACTAGATCTGTTACCTCTAAAAGTCAGACCTTTGCTGAATGCACAGTATTTTCTTGACAGCTGCAGAATGCAGTTTTGAAAGACAGAAATAACAGTAAATATTAAAGATGGACAAAATCTTTGGTATAATCCAATCTGCTGCATAAAAGAAGATGCAAGCCATAAAAAAGAACTATACTACATTACCCATGATCTCTACATGAAACTATGGTTCAGTTTTGAGATGGAATTTGCTTTTCATATAGCTAATTAACCTTGGTTAAAAACTTTGAGCAACAGTAAATTTGTTGTATTCTTCACTATATCTCAGCATGAGAAATTTTGAGATAAAGTGTAACTCCATTCATTTTACTTTTTCTCTGGAGAACCACAAAATTTGAAATATTGAGATGTTTCTTAGAAAATAAAGAGCAGACATTATATCAACTGTGGGATGATGGGAACCATGACTACATCAGGAAAGTCAGATAGAAAATTACAGTAATTACGTATTTGGTTTCTGAAAGGCAGGATTTTCTTCAAAAGAAAGATTATGATGCAAGATATGACCCTTCTACTATAAAGTCAAACACGTTAATTCGTACTATACTAATCTCTACTATTGCAAAAATTTTGATTGTAAAGGCAGTACTGCTCAAATAATCCCCATTTCTGTTATTTTAACTTTCCCTGGCAGCGTTTGTCAGAAAGCAGTGCAATTTGTGGTGAAATCAAGTTGGCCGGTGTGTAATTGAACGCTTTTTTAAGATTTAGGTTGATGGGCAGTTTGACAGCCGTCTCCAATGTGGTTCAAGCATGGAAAATGAAGTCAGCTTCTATTTTACAACAAAACAAGAAATACAAAATAACTGCTGTGTCATAATTTCATAATAAAATTTAATTTCAACAGATTAAAATGCTTGTTACAATTTAGAGGTTTTTCAATATAGATTAGACCAAAATAAAAAGCTAGACGTCATCCTCTCCAATTTTCCTCTGAATGTGAGTGAAGAAAATTAAGTCTCTGAATCCACTATTGAATGTTGGATGAAGTTTAAACAGTTGTTGAATATTCTTTTCCAAATTTCGAGAATCAACATTCAATATTGAAAGCTTTAATTTCCCAAGGAACTCCACCTTAAATTTTGAATTCAAGTAAGATACGTTTATTTTTTCTGGACACATAAGTTTACATGCTTAAAAAAATACATGCTCGAGAGTAGTGAAGTGAAATAAATATATTCTTAATGGGTAGCTGGGAGCTATTATATGTAATAAATATCTAAGTGCATAGCTGTTAAACATCACAGAGTCAATTGTGAGCGTTTTCTCTTGAGCGTTTTCTTCCAGTCCTGGGTTAGGATTAGAAAAAGTTGCAGCTAGTCGTATGGTGGCATTACTCAGTAATCATGGATGATTTTGTTACACTCTATGTTGGTTTGCCTTTCCTCTTAGTAAATCTGAAGAGGTGAACTTTCCTGCAACAACTTTTGATGTATAAATAATCCTCAGTAAATCATTTTTGCATGGATTTGTTGACAATGATGTCATTGTTGCATTTATTAGGATACATGTTATAGACTGTAAAACTGATTAATATTCATATTTCAACAAAAGACAAGTATTTTCTTTGGCATTGGAGACACCTGAGTAGTTTCCATGCTGCACAGAGGGGCGCTGCTGGCAGCAGTTGCCCTTAGAGCTGTCCTTCACTCAGCTGACGCTTCATGGTCTCAGTGCAATTACTCAGAAAATTAAAGATTCCTAATCCACATCATTTATGTGTTGCTGTGTCTGTCTCTGAATTACTACAGGAAGAGGAAACACTGTTCACAAAAGAGGATTTAAAGTAGGAAGTAGGCTGCTGGTGAGAGGCTACCATCCATCATTTATGTGTTGCTGTGTCTGTCTCTGAATCACTACAGAAAGAGGAAACATTGTTCACAAAAGAGGAGTTAAAGTAGGAGGTAGGCTGCTGGTGAGAGGCTACCATCCGTCTCTGAAAGGTAGCCTCAAGGAAAGGCAAGGCACAAGTAGCACAGAGGCTTTGACACTAATCTGATATTAGTCACGGTTTTCCTCCAGCAGAATTATTTTATTGAACTAGCAGGTATTTTTCCTCCCTTTTTTGTTTATCCTTTAAGTCACATGCAGGAGTTACAGTCTTCATTTTGCCAAAGCGTATGTCTTTGGAAAAAAATATAACATTTGAAGAAATGTGATATAATTTAAACATTATTTTCCTTAGGAGAAAAGTGCTACAAGATAATTAGCAGCAAAGTGCCTTAAGAATCCTACAACTGATTTTACATTTTGTTTGTTTGCTTTCCAGAGCATGCAAAACTCATGGAATAATGAAGTGGTGACACGCATCATTCAAAATCACTCAAAACTTCAGGTAGCTGAAGACCCTCTCAAAGTAGTGAGAAAAAGTTCAGGAGGGGAAATGAACTGCCTCACAATAACTTTCACATAATGCCAGATGGATGTGGTAAGAAACACAATGAGTTTGTGAAACGGAAGAGATTACAGTGCCACTGGATAAAAAAATTAAGTTTTCCTTGCTGGAATGTTATTATCAGCTCTAATCACGACATTTTGTGTAATAGACAAAGAGAAAAAATATACAAAGGCATTTACACTGTTGTAAAAGTCTAAAATGGTTTTTTAAGACTTTTTAACGTGAAAGAAATATCAGAGGGATTCGGCCTGTTTCCTGTTATCATAGATACATAAGGTGAGACTGAAGAAAACCACACAAAACCTCTGGAAGACGTAACTTAAGATATTTATTTCCTCAGACCCTCAGCAGTAAGGGACTTCCAATGAATCCAATAACAAACAGATTAAAAATCATTTAAAAATATATAATCAACCCACAGAACTGTGGGCCACAACATAACAAGCGTAAAACCCTCAAGCTTTAAAATGTAAGTGAGCTCCTTGGTGGCTGGAGACAGGGGAAGGCTCTCAATGGGTACATGAATCCCTGATTGCCTGTTGTGTTTTTGTCAGACGCACCATAGCTGGCTGCTACAGAATCACTGATGGTCTGATGTGCGATGAGAAAATATATGCTCCACTGTTTTCTTAAGAGGAAGAAAGAGTCCATTAACATGCAGGAATCTGTTTTTGAATCACTTTTTGCCGGAATGAACTTTTAAGCCCTCCAGTAGCTGTTCCAAAGGCAAGAGTTCTTCGGTTAATGTGAAACAGGTCTCAGAAAATGCAGCCAGATAAAGCAAAGGAAGAGCAGAATCACTGAAATGAGATGAGCAGATAGATAACGGGATCCAGTTATCTTGTTGCTTTCAATAGGGAATAACGGGATAAATAAAGTACGCAATGGAAGTTCAGATCTCAAAATACATGTGAAATCTAAAGTGCTTTCAGGTGTTCAAAATTGCTAATTTCATGGGAATTACCGAAAAGGGAGAAATTCTAAATTCTGAAACCACAGTATCATGTGTTTAAGACTTCACAATGTTTATTCCCTCAGAAGGTATAAGATTTCTTCATGCGTGTTTTTATTATTGCTTTTTGTTGATTTTTTTTTATTAGCTTTTACTGATTGGCAATGAAATTATTTGTAAATCAGCACTATGAAGAGAACTGTTCCTCCACAGTCCGCAGCATGGAAACAAGAATAATCTTTACCCTGCTCTTTTCTCTCTCTCTTTCTTTTGAATAAATTGTTTGGCTTGCAGTTCATCCTTTCCTATTTAAAATAAACTTTTATGATTTCTCAAGCCTGCTGTAGTGTCTGATCTTGAAACCAACAGAAGCCAAAGCAAAGAATCACATCAACCTCAGTAGGCTTTGGATTAGCCGTACAATACACTATCAATCACTTTTTTCTTTTGCACAGGCCTGCAACCACTTTGCTACCATGTGGAGGACATGGATGTGGAAATACTTTGCAAGATAAATTAGCAGAGAATGTAGAAAGTCTTGCAGTGGTTCCCAATTAAAAGGAAAAAAAAAAAGAAAGAAAAGAATACTTGACAGGTTATTACAGAAGCTGCTTTCTGTGTTGTTACATTTAGCGGCTGGATGTGTAACAGCTTAGCATAATGGATAGCCAGTTTGCTTCCCCATTTCTTCTCCTACGTAATTAAATTTAGAGTATGGGAAATTCTGAATTTGTGAGAAGATGTATTTATTACAAAAATATGTCACATGAACGTTGTGTGTTAGAATGGTTTAACTCCATTGCAATTTCATTGACCTTTTCCAGGAGAGAAGATCAAGCTAAAAATGAAAACTGAGTAAAAGACAGAGAGATCAAAATGTAGTACAAGCCCCTCTGTTTTTGGCAAGTTTTCCAGCGGAACACCCAAGGGGTTGATCCCAGCCAGAAGAACACTTTGGCAAACAGAAGTCTTACATAGCAGACACATCTGCTGCGAAATTTTGGCTGTTGATAAGCCAGAGACTGGGTTGAGGACCAAGCAATTTTAATGTCTGCTGAAAGACTTACATTTCTGAGCTGGTTTGGGATTTGGGGTATTTCACTGACAAAGTGATGTTCTAACAGTGAAGGTGTACAAGCGACAGAGATTCCCAGCATTACTGTAGCTTACTGAATATTGTAGTACAGTTATTAATAAAACAAAGTGCCGTGATGACTTGTGAAGGAATGCGGTCTCAGTTACCATAACACCATGGGATCATTTAAAGAACACTTTATTATTCAATATTCTTGTGGAAAAAATTCCGAAATACTACAATTGCTTATTTTGCAATGCCTAGACGTGCTACCTAATTTCTTTGCAATGCTTATTTTGCTCTGGAGGGAAAGTCTACGTATTGCTTTACACTTCTCTAGTATCCTGCACCTTAAAAATCAAGCAGTTGCCAAGCCTTTATGAACAACACTTCCTAGCCTTAAAATACATACCAGGAGGCAGTATTTTTCATGAAGATAAAGTGAAATATTCACAATTAACCACAAGAACATTGTTGTCATCATGGACTTCGCCTCTTTGGTGCAGAAGTCATTGTTTTCTTGAAAGTGCTCCGTTCGACATTGTGCTCCATTAGCTGGGGAAGAAACCTGTAGCAGAAACAGAAATACAGGCCTCAAGATTTTCAGCATCCAGCAATTGCTTGAATAAGGTATCTTGAGGTTAGGCAGTAGTGGTTGTGCGCAGATGTAGACGCTCTCTTTTAAAAGTACTGTTCATGACTTTGCTGGAAATGACTCAGTATGGCGTAAGGCTGTAGTTAAAGAGTGCTCCATTCTGACCATGTTCCCTTTAGTGAATGCAAAGAAAGCTGGGATGCTTGGGGACTTTTGTTTAGGTGACCAGTGTCAGATAGACTTGTGAAAAGATACGGTTCACCTGGGTTTCGTTAGCAGAATGAAAAAGGAGCTTACCCAGCTCCCCTGTTGGGAAGGGCAGAGGTAGTGTAGAAGGCCACCCTGCAGTTCCTGCCTAGGATTTCTTGGCCAGTTTTTTCAGTAAACATTAATTTTTGGAGTGGTTTCATTGCTCAGTAGGTTTCTCTCACTAATGAGGGAGTCTTAATAGGCCGGAAATCTAGAAAAATAAATAAACCATGTCCTCCAGCATTCAGTCAAGGTGAAGGGACCTCTAGCTATCAGAGAAAAGGACCTGCTTTTGCCTGGCTTTGTTTGCTGAAACCTGGACCTTAGTTATTTCCAGGGGATTTTTATTCCATGGGTGTTTGACAGGAAATAACCTTTTCCGTGCTTCAGGAAGTCTTGCTCTTGACCAAGTGGAGTTTGTCTGAGGTGTATTAAGAAGTAAATAAGATAACAGGGTGTCATAACGGACTTTTGAAAATTAAGGCAGGATTCAAGTAGCGTTATCCTGTTTGTGGGGGATGGGAGGGCTTTAGAGAGCTGATCAAAGGGCTTGACTGCTTTGGGCAAATCCAGTTTATTCCTGTAGGATTACACACTTAAGTATTTTGGAGAAAACTTCTTCTCCTGAAGAAATAGGCAAGTTGCAAGTGTTTAACTAACTTGACATCAATCATCTTTTTGGTTCTTGCTGTATCTATGACCACTATTAAATGTTTTTCCCCATTCTCATGGACTGATGCTTAGTACTTCAGTCCAGGTTAGATACACTGTAGCCTACCCACAATATATTTGCAGAAAATGAGGGAAGATCAGCAAATTGAATTCCTATCACCTCCACAACTAAAATAACAGTAATAGTCCCTTTGAGATTCTGTACCTGCTGTATACCTCAGTTTCTAACGCAGTTTGTAAAAAAGAGGCTTTGAAACAAGATCCTTGCTTTGCAGATGGCACTATAATCATGCTTTGGAAAAATAAAAACCTGCACCTGGCCGTTACCTTTGACCATCCCACAGAGGGATGCAACAGATAACACTCCAAGACTTCCCTCTCATACTCATGGAAACAACCAGCTAAAGAAAAAAGGTGTGTGAGCACTTCACCCCTTGTTACTGTATAAGCTGTCCCAGCACACCATGCAGCTTTTTGTGAAGTCAGAGAGGTCAATTCTGAAGTGGTATTTCTGCAGCCATCAGAGATTTCACAGTCAGCGCTACATGCCATGAGCTGGCTGCCCAGGTCTTCTGAAACTTTTCCAGGGGCAAGGGCTCCTCTCTGAAAGAGCAGTCACAAACATCTGATGTAAAAATTTGTTCATGCATTTGTTAGTCAGAGTTTTTTTATAATGTCTTGCAGGCTATCCGTTAAAACACAAGTATCTTTTACAGAGACATCATTAAAGGAGCAATAAAAGCAGAGTATGTGCTCAAATGCCTTATAGCTGTTTATTGACCCGGTTGTCAGTGCTGTTTTCCAAAAGAAGATGGCTGAAATACTGCTGGAGCTGCTGCAGTCCATCTGGTGAGTGGGGTAGTTCAGAGAAACGCCACCACTGACTGCCAAGACCAGTAGATGTAGTATTTCCGTGCAAGTAATAAAGTCGTGCCTGAGCAGTTCCTCTGGGCTATTTCATCAACATGACAGTGTTCACCTGACTGAAATGAGGCAGACATACTTAATGAGGATCTTCATGAGGTGTTGGACCTGTGCCTGTCAGGAGGATTAAATCAAAGAAAATAACTTGGGCAAACTACTGACCTGTGCTTTGGCAGAGGCTCGTTACAAGTTTGAAGCAGGAAAGAAAGGGCCCAGCAGCCCTTTCAAGCTCTGGGGAAAAACCACCAGCAGAAAACACTTGCGTTTTAGTTGGTCCTCAGCTGCTTGAAGGAGGTCATATGATGGAATGAGCAGGAGGAGAATGAGTTCATTCCCTCTGAAGGGGCAGAAATCACGATTCTTCATACAGGGAAAGGAGGAGCTTTTATTTTAACTTGCTGAGAATATCCAAGGAATATAGTAATTTTTCTGGCCAGGTTTATGTTAGAAGGACATTGTCAAGTACTATATAAAATAGTTTATAAAACTCTTCAGTGCTTCATCACTTTCTCTTAAATGCATAAAAATAATTCTTCCATTACCACTTGCAGCCTTCACCATTTGGCAGCAATCTGGTCCTCCTCCCCACTTTCATTTATATTTAAAAGATGCCATTGCACATACATTACACGTTGAATCTGGTCTTCAGTGGTTGTAAGTTCACCTCTGCTTGTCTGCTTCACAGAGAACCAAGTTTCAGCATGAAGCTATTACATCTAGATAAAGGGAGGAAAAAAGAGGTAAAGGGTATTAAGATGTTGGTAAGAGAATTGCACTTGTTTGAATACTCCTTTGGCCATGTTCATTATTACAAAAGCTCACACGATGCAGGAAAGATTATTGCTGAAATGACATTTGTTACCCCTCTGAAGGGCAGGTTGTCAGAATCACATTTAGCAAACAACAACTTCAACCACAGCAGCTAATGGGAGGGAGAGAGTTGATGACAGGGTCACAAGATGATTAGGAAGCAACTGTAAATGGGGGATAGTTTGTCCTCCAGGATGAGGGGTGTGTCCTGTGCCAACCTCCATGTGTCTGCATGTGCATGGGTGTAAGAGGAGTTGAAAAGGAGGGATGCATCTCCCTTAGCCTCTTCTAGTAAATCTGTCACCACTAAGTGAATTAAAAATGGACTTCTGATGAAAGAGCAGGTCCAGAGGAGGGACAGTTAGGTACCTCTCTATTCCCAAAGGCCTTCACTCCCTTTTTATCCTGATATGCTACTTTATTATATAAAATTTCCCAATACAGAGATCAATTTCATGTTCCTTTTCGCTGTTATAAATTCAGTTGTTGTGTTCTTTCCAACCCTGCCATGGCTTCAGGGAGCCCGCACTCGGTCCCCTCTCTGGTCTGCAGGAATGACAACCTTCAAGCCGCTGAATCTCAAGCCTTTACTTCTCCCAGTGTAGAAAAGCCTGATTCTCTCAATATTTGAGTCAATCTTGGTCTTCTGGGTCTGCACAGCAGTTGGGAGCTGGTGGCAGCTTGCTTCAGGCAAGGTACTTAGTAGGAACTCCCATAAACACAGGATGGGGAAGGGCTGGCTAAGAAGAAGCATTCTAACAACAGCAGCAAAAATATCTGTGCTTATTGTGAAGCATATGTGAACGTGAGCCAATACTGTTGTGAAAAGGCATTGCAGGAGGCATATTGTCTGCACAACACATTAAGTGATCCTTCAAGTCTTCTTGAAGCTCTTGAAGCCTCAGCTGGAGCACTAAGTATTATTCGGGGTACTCTAATTAAGAAAGGATGTGAACCCATTGGACAGAGACCAGAGGAGAACACTGAGAATGATCAGATCTCTGAAAAAAAAAAAAAAAAGGGCTTAAGAGTGTGACTGAACAGAGGTGGTTTAGCCTAAAAAGCAAGAAAACTAAGGGGAACATGTCTTCAATGCATGAATTGAGCACAGAAAGGAATAAAAAAGACATTTTATGTGCTACCTATAAGAAATAACAGGTCTGTATCGCAGAAAGCGAGACTGAGATGAGCAAAAACATTCTCATTGCCAACGGTCATGAGTCTGTGGAATTATTTATCCAATAAGTGTGTAAAGGCTTCCCCAGTAAAAGTATGCATAAAGAAACATATTAAACAGACATTGATTATAATGGCATTATCCACAGATGATGGACTAAACGACATCTCAGATTTCCTTCTATTCCTGTTTCCTATGTGTCTTTGTTTTTTCCATCTTAGTTATAAGA